>NC_065521.1:43521185-43536407 GCF_006386435.1 Epinephelus moara | reverse complement strand
TAGGAAATGTGTGGAGTGCACAGCCAAAAGTCGAGATTGAAGCAGTAGAAACTCCTCAAGTGTGCACCGCTGTAATCAGGGTGCCTGGGTTACCCATCCAAGAAGAGTTTAAGAAAAGGGGCCTGCAGCTTGCTGATCTTCCTCTAGAGTGCGCTCAGGATCCAGAATTGTCAGTATTGATAGGTTCAGATTTTTACTGGCAAGTAGTCTCAGGCAAGGTAGAAAGAATAACAGAAACCCTTGTAGCCATAGAAAGCAGCTTTGGGTGGGCTTTGCAAGGGCCAGTCTCATCATCCAGTGTAACAGACGCCACTTGCCTGCACATCAGTCTAAGTGAGGAAACCCAAATCTCAAAACAGCTGCATGCCTTCTGGGAGATAGAGTCTCTGGGCATTGTCAATGAGCCAGCAGAGAGCCCAGAAGAAGCAGAGGCTCTTCAGAACTTTGAGCAGACCACCACATTCAAAGATGGCCGCTACCAAGTGGCGTCATGGCGACCGGACAGGTCGGCTCTTCCAGACAACTTTCGGGTTGCAAAAAAACGACTGGATAGCCTTAAGAGGAAACTTAAAGTGGACGCAACCTTATACAGAAGGTACAACGATGTCATAAAGGATTATCTCGAGCAAGGCATCTGTGAGGATGCACCAAATGACATACCAGCAGCAGAGCAACCAGAGACTGTCAAGTATCACATGCCACATCATGCAGTTCTACGAGAAGATAAGGTAACTACTAAATTAAGAGTAGTATTTGATGCATCATCACATGAGGAAGGCTGCCCATCCCTAAATGACAGCTTATTCACTGGACCGAACCTTAACCCAAATCTGCTAGATGTGCTTATCAAATTCAGACTGCATCAGATAGCCTTTACTGCAGATATAACCAAGGCATTTCTACAGATCGCTCTGGCAGAGAAAGATAAAGACGCTGTCAGATTCTTGTGGCTACATGGACCTCCAACCAAAGACTGTGAAAACGAGCTGCGCATCATGAGAATGAACAGAGTGGTGTTTGGAGTTTCACCCAGTCCGTTCCTCTTAGCCGCAACAATAAGGAAACACATCAAGATGTATGAAACAGAGCAGCCCAAGACAGTGCAGGCACTGAGAGAGTCCCTGTATGTGGATGATTTTATCTCCAGCTCAGCTAATGTGAACGAGGCCTTTTCAGTCACCACAACAGCAAAGGAAATTCTGTCCCATGCTGGAATGGATTTGTGTAAATGGGTGACAAACTCACCGGAGCTGAGAGCCAAGTGGATAGAAAGTGGACTGGAACATACAACCAAGACAGACAAAGGTGGAAATGTGCTCAAGGTGTTGGGTTTAGTATGGAGACCGGAGAGCGATGACTTTGTGTTTGATCGGAAAGGACTGTTGGAAATGTTGAAAGGCAAAGAAAACACGAAGAGAAGTGTGCTGCAAACATCAGCTTGTATTTTTGATCCCATAGGTTTCCTAACTCCCTTCACCATAAGAGTAAAATGTCTGTTTCAAGAATTGTTGGAGAGGGGAATCAGTTGGGATGAGCAACTCCCACCAGACTTGACTGAAAAATGGGACCAGTGGTGTGCAGAGCTGCCGAAGCTCCACCTGGTGGCCATTCCGAGATGGTACAAAATTGACATCCAGCCAATCTCAGAGACAATCAAACTGCATGTTTACTGTGATGCTAGTGAGAAGGCATACAGCGCTGTGGCCTATCTGCAAGGACAAAATGAGGAAGGAGAAGTTGTGATGAGCTTTGTTGCATCCAAGTCAAAGGTGGCTCCATTAAAGAAAATGACATTGCCACGTTTAGAGCTGATGGGTGCACTGATCGGTGCAAGGCTTGGAAACAATCTTCTCAAGCCACTGAACATGGAAACCAGTCAGCTTAACATGTGGACAGATTCAATGATTGTCCTTCACTGGATATGCAGCACAGCACAAAGGTGGAAGCCATTTGTGGCAAAGAGTGATTGAAATACAAGGTCTGACAGATCCAGAGTCATGGTCTCACTGCTGCGGCAAAATAAATCCTGCAGATTTGCCAACCAGAGGCCAGAGTGTCGAAACACTCATTCAGAGTCAGCTGTGGTGGAGCGGACCAACTCCACTGTCATCTTCTGGTGAGGTAGAGAGTTTTGATGAAGACTGTGTTGTTCATGACATAAACTCTGAGCTTAGGTCTACATTTCAGACTGTAGTGCAGTTTACCAGCACTGAACAAGCTGACCCACTGTTACACTTAGAAAAGTATAGCAGGTTGAAAACAGTGCTAAGGATAACTGCTTGGGTGAAAAGGTTCATCACTAATGCCAGATCTAGTCAGAAAACTCAGGGAGAGCTAACTGCACTGGAGCTCACTGCAGCAGAAATGTACTGGGTGAGGGTGGCACAAGAACACAGTTTCTGCCAAGAAGTTAGTGCACTGAAAGCTGGACAAGATGTAAGCAGAGTGTCAAAAATTAGGGACTTGAAACCATTCTTAGATGAAAACAGCCTTATTTGTGTAGGAGGAAGGCTACAGCACTCCGATCTTAGCTTCAGGGAGCAACACCCATGGGTGCTACCTACAAAACACAAGTATTCTGAGTTACTGGTTCAGTACTGCCATGAGACAGTGATGCATTCTGGGGTTAGAGATACTCTAGTGCAGATGAGGGAAAAATACTGGGTACTAAAGGGGAGACAGTTAGTGAAGAAAATGGTTTCACGTTGCTACATATGTTTGAAACTGAAGGTGAAACCAGCACAGCAAGTCACAGCTTCCCTACCCAGAGACCGAGTTACTGAGTCCCCACCATTTGAGATTACTGGGGTAGATTTTGCAGGGCCATTATATGTCAAGACTAGTGGTCAATCCAAGGCATGTATTGCTCTTTTCACTTGTGCTGTCACAAGGGCAGTGCATTTAGAGCTTGTGACAGATCTACAGAAAGGTTTCTATTAGCCTTAAAGAGGTTTATTGCAAGGCAAGGACTGTGTAAAGTTATTTAGTTATTTTCAAAAGAGCAGATAAAGATCTGAGAGAACTGTGGAAGTCAATCAGGGGATCAGAGCTCACCGAATTCTTCACCAATAAGGGGATCACCTGGAAGTTTATTGCCGAGCGAGCTGCATGGTGGGGTGGCTTCTGGGAAAGACTAGTGAGATCTGTAAAGGCATGTTTAAAACGGGTGCTAGGGAAGGCATCACTGTGCTTCGAGGAGCTGACGACAATGCTTGCAGAAATAGAGGCTGTGTTGAACTCCAGACCTCTTTTGTATGTGGACAGTGAATCAACAGAGCCGCAGCCACTCACACCCTCTCACTTCCTGGTTGGGAAAAGATTAACCTCCCTACCACCAAAGACTTTGATTCCACTCTGTCAGGCAACCAATGTGAGCAGAGAGGACATGGGCCGGCGGTGGAAATACCGGCAGAGACTCTTAACCAGCTTTTGGAATAGCTGGAGGAAGGATTACTTGAGGGACTTGAGATCAGCTCACGAGTGTAAGACCCCTATACCCACTGTGCTGAAGGTGGGAGATGTCGTACTGATTGGAAAGGACAAATTGCCCAAACAGACATGGAAAATGGGCAGAATAACTGAACTGTTTCTAGGCAGAGATGGACTTGTTCGTTCCTGTGCTGTTCGAACATCTGCGGGCAGTTTGTTGAGGAGACCTGTCCAATTGATATATCCTTTAGAGATTGTTTAAAGTAATGGACAGAGTATTGATGAACATTTGTTCATCGGGCGGGAGTGTTAAGAAATGTTAACTTAAATAAATAAGTAAATTCATGGTCAGTTAAAAGGGCAAAGTATTTACAGTTGAAAATGTTGCTATTTACAATATTTACATGTCACAAGAAACGAGAAATGGTTATTGTTGTATTTAACCAGAGATTTGATTTCTTTGAAAGCTTTGAGTTGAACTACTTTAAATGCTTTTATTTTGAAAGTTCAGACAGGAAGTTGTGTGCGTAACGTGCCAAGATGTCATTTAAAGGTCTACTGGTTTATCCTCCTGTTAATGTTTGTTAGAAGCAGCTAATCCGCTAATAAAGGCTGACAATGACAGTTTCTACGCTTTCCTCCTTGAAAGAAGCTCCAACTACACAACAAAACCAAATAAAAATATCACTCTCAAAAAACCAGAACATAAAACAAATAGTTAACTAAATTGACCGCTACTCTTCCGTGTGTGTCTGCCCTCTGCTTGCTGGTCTGGTGGATTGATAGTAAGAGCTGGAGCGGATCACTGGAATGGACTGCTTGAATCGCGGAGCGCTGGGCTGGTCGGACTCCATGAAAAACTGGATCGGAGTTCTTGGATCGGCATTTTTCCATGCAGTCCGATCCGATGCCGATGCACGTTTTTTGCTAATATCGACGGCTGATACCGATCCGAATATTGGATTGGGACAACCCTATCGGCCAATATCAGCTTTGAAATTAACTGTTAGAATCAGCCAGCATTCTTTTTCTTATTTTGCACAATAAATGAATATTACATACATTAATTGCTGGTGGTCCATCACAACAAGAGTATGCATCCATAATATGGTGTTAATTCCACTGCAGAAGAGACTGGATGATTACTAAAGTTAGGTAGGGAAAAAACTGGATATCTGTAACAGCTATTAGCCAAATACGTTGTTGTATATCTGCAAGAAATCCAATATCGTGCATCCCTGCTCCCAACTTCTCCAATAGAGCTGCTTTGTGTTTAACTGTGCAGGTCCTTGTTGTGAATGTTTGATTGTTGTTGAGACTGTAAGTTCACATTAAATGTGGACGATGTTATTGTCAAGTCAAAGTTTATTATAGCCCGATTTTTTTGGAGTAATTGTATTCTTACAAATGTCTCCGCTGATTTTCTGGGCTCCTTCACTCCTAACATCCGTTCCTCTGTTAAAAATCTCGGTGTGACCTTTGACAGTGCTTTTAAATTCGATAAACAAGTTAGATCAGTAATACAAACCAGCTTATATCAACTCAGGCTTTTAGCTAAAGTAAAGGGCTATCTCTCCCCCCAGAATCTAGAGAGGGTAATCCATGCTTTTATAACCTCACGTCTGGACTACTGTAACTCGCTTTATGTCGGTATTGACCAGTCACTGCTACACCGTCTACAGCTTGTCCAGAACGCAGCAGCCCGCCTCCTCACTGGAAAGCGTAAACACGATCACATCACACCAATCTTGGCCTCGCTCCACTGGCTTCCAGTGCGTTTTAGAATTGATTTTAAGATTTTATTGATTGTTTTTAAAGCCCTAAATGGGCTGGCACCCCCTTATTTAACCGAACTCCTGCACTTTCATGCTCCCTCCAGAGCCTTGAGATCAGCCAGTCAGCTATTACTGGCTACTCCTAGGACTAGGCTGAAGACCAGAGGCGACAGAGCCTTTGGGGCGGCTGCCCCTAGGCTCTGGAATAGCCTGCCCCTGCACATTAGGTCTGCCCAGACCCTAGAGGTTTTTAAGTCTTTTCTTAAAATCCGCTTCTTCTCTCAGGCTTTTAACTCAGGTTGAGCTGGACACCCAAACATTTTAGCTTATTTTGATCCCAAACATTTTAGCTTATTTTGATCTTATTTTATAACTCTTGTATTTTATTTTATTTTATTGTATTATATTTTATGTATCTTATGGTTATTATTGTGGTGTACTATTAGGTACCTCATTGTATTTGCTTGTTTATTTCTATTGACCTGTTCAGCACTTTGGTCAACCTTGGTTGTTTTAAATGTGCTTTATAAATAAAGTTTGAGTTGAGTTGAGGTGAGTTTGCAGATTCAGATTTTCTAATGTTTACATAAACATTTTTCACAAGTAAATTTTGTTTATTAAAAAATAGTGACTAATGTTTTGTATTAAGTGTTTCACAGTTGACAGTCATTGATCTCTGGTTTAGAAAGTATGTAATTATTTATAAGCTGACGTGAAAGGTGATAAAACTCCATTTCCACTAAGCAGTTGGTTCACTTCACTTCACTTCACTTCACTTCAGTATGCATTGTTTCCACTTGCACTTTGAAAAGTTGTGGATGGTATCAATATGGTTCCTTGCCATCCCCACTTTTGGTCCCCCCTCTGTTGGGGTACCTAGCACACCGATCTGGTACTAAAAGGTGGAGCTGTGAACACTGCAGTCTGATTGGTCAATGGCAGTCGGTCACTTTGCTCTGGACTGAGTTGTGGCTGGTTTTGAAGCAACTGTCTGCAATAAGCTAATATTGGTCAATCGATTGGGCCACCTAGTTTATTGGTTATCTGTTATGTGGTGTGAGTATGATTTCATCATATGCTTTTTTAACTCTTTGTGTTTGGTTTCCCATGAAAGAAATTTAGACCCTAGATTGTTTCCAAAAGGATGTGTTGCACCACATTTTTTTCGTTGCAGCTTGTTGCTCATTGGCAGCTTCTCAAAGTCCTCCAAATCCTGCAGTTTTTTAGTGATTTGTTGCATCAGTGCGTTTTGCCACATGTTTCTATT
The DNA here is from genome assembly GCF_006386435.1 of Epinephelus moara. NCBI lineage: Eukaryota > Metazoa > Chordata > Actinopteri > Perciformes > Serranidae > Epinephelus > Epinephelus moara. Next base: position 43,529,936 of record NC_065521.1, on the reverse strand, counting down.
TGTCTTGTGTTTGTTATGTTCTTTCCTCTGCTTTCACCTTCCTGCTGTTGTGAGAGGATTTATGAACACACAGATGTTGTTACATTTAGTGTTATTAATCAAGCAGACGTCAAGTATATGAGTATACAGACAGCTCCATCTTTGGCAGCTACTCACAGTTTTTACAAGGCATTTGATTGTGTTTTATTTGTTATGGAGGCGATGTTAACACATCTTGCACTTACACAACCTTGGAGAGCCGAGTGTGAAGTCTGGAGCACGTGCAGTAAAGCTTGTTATTCTGAGCTGTTGGGCAATATAAGAAGAAATAACGCCACGCTGTTTTTTTTTTCCATGGAAGCTATCTCTTGACACATCTTTGGTATTTATTTATGAGGGCTTGCAGATTCATCCAAATATGGATTCATCCATGGAAGCTATCTCTTGACGCATCTTTGGTATTTATTTATGAGGGCTTGCAGATTCATCCAAATATGAATTGGGTTTTGCTGCCGCTAAACCACCAGAAATAAAACAAAAAGAAATGGTGCGAATCTCAAGGGTGAAATGCACCCCAACTGTTGTGCCAACCAAATAGCACCTTAGTGCTCCTGTGCTATTTGCATGTATTTAAATTAGGTCATAGTCATATATACGGCTTAAAATTGGCCCCTTCCTATGTAAATAGAGTGCTGCAGGAATGATTCCTAAAACTCAAAAGTTAGTTTGGATTTTTTGCACTCTCGGTTCCCTCATCTTGAAGTCGGTAGGTTTTTTGAATTGGCTTTTTGTTAGATCCCTGAAATAAGGTCTGTGGCTAACACAAGCTAAAAAGATTTTCACATTTTGTTCTAGGGCATAAAATAGGTTGGTAAATACCCCACTTGTGAATTTTGAAGCTTTTATGTGATAAGAAGTAGCTTAATGAGACTACAGAGCATCATCATGCCAAACACAGCTTTACAGCCTTATTGTGGTGGTGACGTTTAGTCATGCAGCCGTGATGTAGGTAGTTTATACTCTATCTTTAGCCTAATTTCTGGCAATTGAATTTACGCGTAAAAAATCATAAATGTGGTGTAAAGTTGTTAAGATTATGTTGCTGAGCAAAACATGAGCAAACACATCATGTTTGCCTCAGAGTTTATTTCCCGCAATAATCCAAAATCCAGTTGAACAATCTCATTCGATAATCGGCAGGGAACCAGGGCGACACTAACTTTCAGGTTGACCAACAAGAAAACATCATCCCTGTGGCACTCCATGAGCCTCATTGTAAAAACCGTTCAGTTCACAAAGATCTGTGCTCATAGCCACACGCAGTTACAGTGAAATTATTCGCATCTTTAGAGAGTTGCTGGTAACGGAGGTGGATTTCACACCCAGACTTTCCAGTAGTCATGGCAGCAATTATTGTAGGTATCATCATGCACCTTGTTGGTCAGGACCTTTAGCTCATGGTTTTCTTTTTCTCTCTGTCATTGTTCTGTCTACTGTGTTCTTGGAGCAAACATTTATACTTTGCCACATGAATAATTGCAATCAGACACAAAAAGGACAAATCCCACTCAGCTGCAAAACTTTGTGGGCGTCTTTACATTGTAATATCATTAGCGTTGTGATGGGCCAGATAGGAGTTGGAAGTCATGCACAGTTCATGGTGCTGTCAGTGGCTGCAATCCATGTGTTGTGAATTCACCCCTGAGTTGTGCCAGACTGTTTGGGAACTTTGATCGGAAAGGTGGTTTTGATTTGTGTGTGGGTGCTGCAATATGTTTTGGATTTTGTGTGAAGAATAAGACCGTAAAGCAACCCAAAAAAATGTATTGGCACTGATGCAGCAAATTAGTTAAAAGGCACCTGAGTGTGAGAGAAAATGGTTGCAAATTAATAAGCAGGACTTTCATCCTTTTGCATCTATGTATTGAATTGCTTTGATTTTTCAGGTATTTCATTTGCTGTATTTGCCCAGAAAAAAGGGTATTTGTATGAGTTTATTTTACACGTTAACATAATTTGATAGTTTTAATAGTATCTCCCACTTCTACTCGTCAGTTGGTGAATTTGCCCACAGTTGGCCAGTGTGAACCAACATGTTAATGCAATGAAGTCAGTTTTTCTGCTCTAGTTCAGACTGAAGAAAAACAATGTGTTCATCAGATTTGTACAGTGTGTATTTATAAGCATGACGTGCTCAGTGAAAAAGCCTCAATGAATATAATAAGAAAAAACAAATGTGAGACTCAGGTGTTGAAGCACACACATTTCAGTCTCACTCTAAGATACAGGCCATATGTTGTCACCCTCATTACACTGTGTGTTAATTCTTTCCAGTCTGTTTGTTCCTGTGAATGGCCCAACATGATTCACAGCTCATTCAATAAGGCTGAATCTGATTGGCTGCCTGCTCAGGTGGGCAGAGTCTTTGGTTTAGTCTCACTGTTGTGATTGGATGTGATTATACACCACACATACATGTTGTGCACACACACACACACACACACACACACACACACATACTAGCACAGTCTCTCAGTGTGTTGATAATCCCTGGAGTATGGATGAATCAACCTCATTGGTTAATCCCAGTCAGGTGGGCGGTGAATCTGTGTTGTGACTGGTTAATCCATGGCACAGTAGTGGGCGGGATACAGCGAGGTGTTAAATCGATGTCTTGTCAGGCGTGTTGTTCTCGAGGCATTGTGGGGTTACCACAGCGGCCATCTGGTGCCACATAGGGCTTTAGACAGACTAACGGCTGACACACAAACAGGGACTTTCAATAACAAAAATATGTGTCAGCCTCGTGTTTCTGCCTTTTTCTCGCCCTGTGTGTGTTTAAGATTATCTCTGTGTGTGCGAAACTAACCACTTACAGTAGGGATGTCCCGATCCACTTTTTTCACTTCCGATCCGATACTGATATTACAGCCTTGAGTTTTGGCCGATACCGATCCAATCCAAGCACGTATTATACATATTCACTTATTTTGTTGTCAGTCATGTTAGAAAAGGTTTGATCAAGCGATATTACTCTAACAAGAACAACTTAATCGGGTTAGTTAGAATGATCCACAACAGTTGGTATGAGAAACTGATCTGTTTATTGTTAACAGGGTTAAATAAACAAACTTTAAACTTGAACATTAACATTCAATAAAAAATATAGCTGGTTTGCTTTGGCTGCTTTGGCCCCTTAATAAATAGAAAATAAATCAACACAAGAAATCTTTAAGATGTCTAACAATGAAATTAAAATAGCAGCAAGACTCCACACACTTGTGCTTTGGCCCCCTAATAAATACAAAACAGATTAACACCACAAGACATTGTTTGCATTTAACAAACAATGCAGCCTTTCCTTTTCAGTTATTTTAGTGGTGTTTTTGTAGTCCATCCATGGCTCCAATTTCACTAATTGTGCCCAAAACAATGCCATCAGTGCTCTTTACTTAAACAGTAAACCAAATAAAAATATCACTCTCAAAAAACCAGAGCAGAAAACAAATAGTCAGTTAACTAAGTTGACCGCTACTCCTCCTACCCTCTGTGTATCTGCCGTCTGCATGCTGGCCTGGTGGATTGATAGTAAGAGCTGGAGCGGATCACTGGAATGGACTGCTTGAATTGCGTAGCGCTGGGCAGGCCGGAAAACCTGGAGCAGAGTCCGTGAAAAACTGGATCGGAGTTCTTGGATCGGCATTTTTCCATGCAGTCCGATCCGATGCTCGTTTTTTGCAAATATCGGCGGCCGATACCGATCCGAATATCGGATCGGGACATCCCTAACTTACAGTCTGATAACGTTAGTTCAACACACACACACACAAACACACACTCGCCCGACCATTATATTGATATTTCATCTTATCACAGTTATATCCAAATCGGCATAGAAAGTACAATTTGCACATGAGAGAGCACTGACTAAAAATGTCACTAACATTTCCCGCTCAGTACACATGTTGGTCACATATCATTTGTGCATGTTTGAGCCCATTTAATAAGATTTAAATATTATAATCATCTATTTTATTGTGACAGTACTCCATGAAATCATATTAAAGTAGCCCTGTGCTTGTCCACTGCCATTTAAATGTGACATCACTGAGGGACAGTGGACATTAATCGACATTTTAGGGCTGTATCCAAATCAGAATTATGTCTGTCGAATTGGATTTGGCTTTTTTTTTTTCCCCAGTATAAAGTTTAAAGTTTGAACAGGGCTCAGAGGGATGTTCAGTGTGACAGCAGCATTCATATACTAAACAACCTAACGGTGCTGATGATGGATCGGAAATGTGCAACAACATTTTTTGCAGACAGTAGATATCAACTATAGAAAAGTTTGGTCACATTTTCACATGGCGAATCTGCAGATTAATTTCATACCCAATATGTAATGATCCACTGAAGTTAGACACGTTATGAGATGAATTAGTCCCCATTTTTGTTATTTTCACTGCCATCTTAACTAAGTGAGCAAGGAGGGACAATTTTACCAGGTACAGCTGTGCCATGAATCAGCTGCCATGGCTGCAGCCAGTTTTTTGTTCTGTTGGCCGCAGGGCGTTTCACCAATTTGGATGCATTTCAGAAGAAGAGCGTTTTGTCTGCCTGATTTTTTAGACTTGCAGATTTTGTTGATTTGGTCTTTTTCCTTGACATTTGTGCCTCTAAGTACCATGAGTAAGTAGGTGGTTAAATGGTTTCTCTTTTTGTCTGTTTTAATTGTGTTATTTCCTTCTTTGGTGTGCTGTAGCCTACAAGAAAGTTAATACCAATTAAAAATCCAGTCTTGGGGCGCCCAGATGCTCACCTGGTTGAGCGGTTATGTCCTTTCCACAATAGCTGTGGGTTCAATTCTTACCTGCAGCCTTTTGCTGCATGTCATCCTCTCTCTCTACCCCTTTCACTCTGAAGCTGTCCGATCAAATAGTCAAAAAGCCCAAAAAAATACATCCAGCTACGAACAACTTGGCTCAAAGATTTGTGACGGTGCTTCAGTCATCAAAAATACATTTATCGTCAAAATTACATGGCTAACATTTCACATACAAAACATGTTAGCAGGAAATCTCAATCTGCTCTATGCATCACACCACGGCTCCGTCAAAATTAGACGACGTGTGTTTGTGGTACTGCCTCTGAAGCGCACTGCTGGGCGGCCACTTGGTTGCCTGATGGAGATCTGTGCTTTACTGAGTGCACTTTTCTAGTTTTAATCTGCAGTCTCTGGGCCGGTTATTACAAATTAGTGGCCCAGAGTTATCAATATCAGACACAAAGCAATGAGAGTATGTAGAGGTGGTGTCAGAGATGAGGTCGTGTGATCACTCATGATTCCAGGTCTGGTCTGCTCTAAGTAATCTCTAAAGTTTATGTTTAAAGGTCAGGTCAATGGGGACAGTATTACAATAGTATGTAGTTGCTCAGTCAGCTAACGCAGACTACATTTGGTTTTATTGTGTCAGCCTCCCGAGAATAAATATCACACCTCAGAGTGTGTAAATCACACTTAAGGGAGCTGTGTTCTCATTACAACGTTGAGCCCATGAATCACAGTGTGATAATTGCTCGTCACAAAGGTGGCGGTCTGGTGGTGACGACAGGCGCGCAGCTTATTTTCACTGTTGTTAGTTTAAGTCTAGCAGTTTGGTCCAAGTGTGTCTGTGGAGCTGATTTGGCTTACTGTGGTCTCTAAGCCTGCCAACCCCCATACACCTGCTGTCTGACAACCACAGGGTTAGGGGTGTGTTACTGTGCAGTTCAAAGGTCAGGACGTGGATTTCCTTCAGGACTTAAAATATATATTGCACAACACTTTTTGTACATAAATAACATTTGTAAAAGAATAACTGTAGTAACCAAGGTGACAGTTTCTTCCTCCTGTTCCACAAATATTCACACAGCTCATAATCGTCTCTCCTCCTGCTTCAGGTTGGTTTATTGGTTTATTTTTGTTATTGTTTATGAAGGGTGTATTGTGTTAGTCAGTGCATTATGGTCTTGTTGTATTAGCTCATGGTGAAGCCATGTACATAAGCCTCATCGCCCCACAGTGGGTGGATTTAGTGTTGTTTTTCATTGTGTCTCTGGCCTGCAGCACCCTCCCTGACTCTGCTGATCTCCTTCAACTGCATTTCATCACGCTTTTACCAGATGATTTGGCATGAATGCTGATATTGCATAACACAAGTTAAAACTCGTAAATCACCAGTCTTTTAAGGGAGTGCTAAAGCTACAGCAGCGTGAACAAAACGTTACCAGTGGCTGTTTTCCACACTAGATGTGCTGTATTACTGTTGATAGTGAAAAATGAAACTGACATCATCCGTCCAGGTGCAAACTGACAATCGTATCTGTCTTTGGTTGAGGTAATAAGTTACCGACGACACTGAACTCTGTCACAGTTGAATCAAACGACACCGGTTAAATGGCTTAACATAATTGGGATAGCTAACATTATCTGTTGTCATGCTTTGCACCAAACCTTGTAGCAAGTAGTATATTGATCCAGTCAGTTATTGAACCAGTGTATTTTTTACTGTCCATTTATTGTGTTGACAATGAAATATACGATCACAGCCATGATTTAAGTGATAACTGTGTTTGGTTTCTAAGTTGTTTCTTCACAAATCTGACATTTATGATCGGAAAAGTCTTGCAGGGTGTTCAGGTTTCTGTGTTGCACATGTAAATTTGCACGTAAGCAAAGGTCCTGCTGTGTAAATTTAGATGTAGATTCAGGTATTAATCGTCATGGTAACTGTCACCACATCCTTCTTGGATAGTGAAGATAAAGTCAGAACATTTCATCACTTACATCAGAATTTCTCAACCTTTCTTGCACTGCAGTCTTTTTTGTTTATAGTGGTAGTTTTATCACGGACCAACTCACTGGGCTGATCCGAAATTAAGACACAGAGTTTGAAGGTTCTCATGCACGTTAGTGTGAGTTATGTTTCTCCCTTTATCCCCTCAACACACAAATATGCTTAAATACTAATGTAGAAAGTGTCAGAGAAACAAAGTCAGAAAGTGGGCCACCATTAACTAATCAGAGACTGAAATGTGCTCTGTAAGTGGTCCACAGATAGACAGATACACCTGTCAGCAGCCCTCAGGTAGTCCTCACACATATTTCATGATCTGCTGAATGCTGAGAGAAGGCTATGATGAGCTGATTACCTCCCACACTGATAGTGACCTACTTGACCTGTAATCATTATATCGTTGTTGGGGCATGCACAGAGTTATCAAGTTTGATATAATTCCTGTGAAAATAGCTTATAAGTTTTATTTTCATAACTCACCATTGTATTTGCTGAATCACATGGTTTCATCTGAACCAGTCCACAACCTGTTACATGGTTGGAATTGTGAAAGAGGTTAAGTTTGACTTAGATACAGGTGAACTCTAAATTTGAGGCATTATGTGACAGGATATTTGAATTAAAGTTTATTGTGCACGCTCATAGTTGAGTCTTGTGTGCTTTTGTGTTCTCTGAGAAATTTGTGAATACTCCTGTGTAAGATGTTCAATAGTTCGTCATCTATTCATGAATATGTTTGTTGCTGCCTGATGCTGTGTGTGAAATTGCACTGAGAATGCTCAGGGTGAAATATTTCAATACAAATTGCTAATTATCTTTCAGTTTACTAGTACCTGGCAGTAGGGACGGGCATGATGTGGATGTTGGCAGGGGGGTAGCACAAAGTTCTGGGCCTTTGCTATCTTTCCCTTTGCTTTCTCTCATTCTTTTCTTTTTTGGAACGCAGGTTTCTCGTTCTTGGGGAAAATGTGTGAGTTAGTGCTCCTGCAGCATAAGCGGTCAGTCACTCAGCTCTAGCTGCCTTTAGTGCAGGGCGGACTAAACCATTCTATGGCTTTTAGGGGTGAGGGGGGCGTTAGAGAGCTTCCGCTATTTTTTTATACAAACTTCAGTCTTTTAACCGATTTATTCAGCCAATTTTAAGTTAGTAATGGCACTAATTACTCAGAAATAAATGCCAGGCTGAGCGGCATGGCGGTGCAGTGGTTAGCATTGAGCACGGTTTCATGCGCACAATAATCAGATAACTGGGAATAATCAGGTCATGGTAATAATCCGATTTGACGCGTTTACGTGCACTTCAATAATCTGATAATCAGAAAAACCTGATTCAGTCCTTCAGTTGGATTTCTCCCCAAGTACAGGACATAAAACTCAAACTTCCTGTTACAGTAGGTGCTCATATCCTTGAAAAACCTCGAAAAGTACGCAAGTCATATATTTGTAAAATAAAGCACTCATCATAGTACGCAAGTCATATATTTGTAAAATAAAGCACTCATCATGCTGACAGCTTATATTCTTACAGTACTGTTTGTTTTTATCATTAACATATATTCTTACAGTACTGTTTGTTTTTATCATTAACAAATACATGTGAGAGCATTCTAATGTGTAGGTTATCAGTGTGGAGCCAATTTTACATACTTTGGGTAGATTCGGAGTAGAAGTACTGCAAAGTGCAATATACAAGTGTATTGTATATAAACTTGTCACACAAAGTGCATAACACATAAGTAAGATAAAATAAAAGTGACAGTTTAAATACTGAGAATATAAAAAATATATTATTTTATGTAAAATCTTTATCTGAAAGGAAACAAAAGCTGTCAGATTAACGTAGTGGAGTAGAAAGTACAATATTTCCCTCTAAAATGTAGTGGAGTGGGAGTATAAAATAGCAAAACCCGAATGAAACCAGATTAAAGGGTATACA
>NC_065521.1:43496548-43520817 GCF_006386435.1 Epinephelus moara | reverse complement strand
AAATAACATGTAAGTAAGATAAAATAAAAGTGACAATTTAAACACTGAGAATATAAAAATATATTATTTTATGTAAAATCTTTATCTGAAAGGAAACAAAAGCTGTCAGATTAACGTAGTGGAGTAGAAAGTACAATATTTCCCTCTAAAATGTAGTGGAGTGGGAGTATAAAATAGCAAAACCCGAATGAAACCAGATTAAAGGGTATACATGCACCGAATAATCTGACTATTGGGCGAAAAGCTAGATGTGTTTATCTGATTTCTCATAATCAGATAATGGCTTTTATCTGATAAAGGCTATCCTGATTTCTCATAATCAGATAATGGCTTTTATCTGATAAAGGCTATCGGATTATGCTGTTTACATGACCACTTGAATAATCAGGTCTATCGGATTATGCTGTTTACATGACCACTTGAATAATCAGGTATCTCCAGAAATCAGATAATGATCGGTTTATTAGTGTACATGTAAAGGCGCTCATTGTTGACTCTAGCGAGAGGGTTCCTGGTTTAAATCCCAGGGTGGGGGAGCTTCTGTTTGGAGTTTGCATGTTCTCCCCGTGTTAGCCTTGGTTTTCTGCAGGTTCTCCGGCGGCTTCCTCCCACAGTCCAAAGACATGCAAGTTAGGTTAATTGGTGACTCTTAATTGGCCATACGTGTCTGTCTCTATGTGTCATAGACCCTGCAACCCCTATCAGGATAAGTGGTTGTGGAAAATGAAGGAATAAATGAATAATTTCAGGCTTTTCTGAGGCCTTTGTCCTACTACGACACCCCTGGATGTCAGTATGCGTTTGATGTATGCAATAATCAGGTTGTTTAGTAGATAATGTTCAACGTCCTCAGTCAGACATAGCTCAATCTAACATTACAGGTAGAATGGCAAATATATTAAATGAATGTGCAGTGAAAGCTACGTGACGATGTTAAACTTGCAGAGCATAACTGATCCTTACAGTCTGCGCTGCACAGAAAGGTAGGCTAACCCTAACTCTTACCCACATCCTCGCTTAGGTGCTCATTTCAGACCCTGTTCTTACATCAGATTTTTGTTTTTGCAAGTTCTCTATAATGATTTAATGCAGGTGCTCAAATCTCCATCCCCTCTTGGCAGGTGAACCACAGAGTTAGAGTACAGTAGAGTAGAGTAGAGTCAGCCCTCAGCGTCTTGTTTACTGCAGCTCCTGCAGAAATGGGAGGTTCATTCAGGACACAGATTATCATCTCTCTGCCGTATACACCTGCCTGCCTGGCTGCGTGACATGAACTTTGGTTACCCTGGTTTAACTCATGTATTACTTTCTCTTCCTGGATTTAACACACCCATAAAGGTGGAGTCTCTGGTTCCAAACCAGTACAGAAATTCAGCCAATATATCTGGTGCTCACACACAGCCCTGGTGCTGTAAAAGGGAAGCAAACAAAGAGGGTCAGACTGAGCCACACAAAGTATTAATTCATGCTTGTGCAGAGGAAAGGTCATGGATGTATTCAGAGAGAGGCAGTGGGAGCGAGAGGGAGCGCCTGAAGGAGCACTGACAGGATGGGTGTATTTGTTTGGGTGCATTCAAATATCAACAATCTGTCTCCAGAATCTCAGAATCTAACACCATATTAAGAAAGACGCCGGCCATAACCATGCAGCTAATGGTATAAAAGGTGGACTGAGTGTTGATTCAGTTTCTGAATCTTCATGTCTTCTTCATGTGCCCCTGTGGAGTTTCTACATTCACACAGAAGCTAATGAAACATGACATGCTGTGTAAATACCCCTGACAGAAGCTGTTTCTGTCTCCTGAGTGTCCTCTGTCCCCCTGCTCCTGTGAAAAACACTCAGACCTAGTTCTGTTACCATTCTGGAAAAGCCAAGAAAGACGCTCTTTAGTGTAATTCGATCAGCAGCAGAGAGGCTTAATGGACCAAGTGGGCGTCCTGTACGTGAAAGGTGATGAGTTTGAAATGGTGTTTGGGGATTGGATCGGACAGAACAGGAAACGCAGCTCACACAGTAAAAGGTCCCTCGACATGTTTGGAGATAATTAAAATGGTTTTATTTGGTCAAAACTTTGGCCCAATGAAAATATATTCGCTGGATCTGAACTGGAGAAATGAGAGAAGACAAAAAACAACTTGTTTTGATTTGATTCTTTTAGCTCAGCTTCTGTGTCCTCACTTCCTGTTCTTGGTCCTACCTGACAGGTGAGAGGCTGAGCGAGCGCGGGAGCGAGTGAGAGCAGGATCGAGTGAGGCCATGGAGCACCAGAGACAGAGAGCTCTCTCCACATCAGGAGAATCGCTGTACGCCGTGCTGGGAGTCGACAAGAACGCCACGACAGAGGACATTAAGAAATGCTACAGGTACGTGTTTGTTTACACACAAGAATTCTCTACAATAGCCTCAAACTCCATTTTTAATATTGATGTTTTATGTGTGAACCACTAGAGGGGGTCAGAGGTCTGTCACCAACTCTTAATGGGTCAAACTGATCCTGAAATAAATAAAAGTTGATTTAAAGCAGCTGCATGTTGATATTTAAATGATTGTGATCACATTCTCTTCACTCTGATGATGATTTGTTACTACATTTAAAGGGGGAGTTTTTAACAGATTTTAAAGATGTAAAATGTGAATTTCATATCCCTCTTTGCTTTAAAAGAAAGTTCCTGCACACTATGATAAATTTGTTAGTGTGCCTGTGACAGTTTTGTTTCTGACTCATTTTTGCCAGAAACCTCTCGGGCCATACTCCTATTCATTGCCAGACAACTGTCATTTCTAATTCAGCTTTTAAAGAAAGTTTTTGCTAATATTAGGATATTAAATTCTTATTTTGAAACTGTTAACTTTTTATTAACTCTTCATTTTTAATTTAATTTTTTTTGTATGCATGTATTTATTTTTCAATTCATATTGGTCTGAATTTATGGAGAGTGTAAAATGACACAAGAACCAATAAATAAGTAAATATAGAATAAATAAATAAATGTACAGAAGTACAGAAATAAATAAATGTAGTTGTAAAAAAAATGTAGAAATAAATTTAAGATATTAATTTACTTATGGCCTGTTTATTTATTGTTTTATGCATGATTTATATGCTTGTTTTATGACAACATTTTGGTCTTAATTTATAGAGGACCAAAAAACCACAGTATCAACAAACAAATAAATGAATATATAAAAGAATAATAAATGCTGTAATAAATACGTAGATAAATAAATAAAGGCATAAATAGAGAAAGAAATGCAGAGGTTTAACATACAGACACAAAAATACGTAAGAAAAAAATAAATGTAGTTGCATAAAAATTATATTTATTTATGTGCTGTTTAATTATAAAATGTTACTTATTTATTTTTTATGAAAAGTATTTATCTCTGTCATTATTCTGCATTTGTTTATTCCTGTATTTGATAATACATTATTTATATTTTTTATTGGTACTTAAGTCATTTTTTCGTCCTTCATATGATTGAACTGTCTTCATATGCATTACTGTAAGTTGCAACTACAGTCTATACTGTATATAGACTGTAAATAATAATATGATCAATGAGTGCCAAATTCCATTTAGCTGCTCCAGTTTGACGCTGTCATGGCTTCCTGGAACACTTCAGTAGAACAGAGCCATCATTGTTTTCTTCCGATTATGACTTGTCCAAATGTCTGATGTAATGACGGCCCAGTGGGAAAAACTTAACCGAAACACCATCATAGGGTATCATTAAAGTGCCATATTAAACATCCTCCATTCTCCCTCTGTCTTTTTACAGGAAACTGGCGTTGAAGTTTCACCCAGACAAGAACCCAGACAACCCGGACGCAGCCGAAAAATTCAAGGAAATCAACAACGCCCACTCAATCCTCAGCGACGCCACCAAGAAGAACATCTACGACAAATACGGCTCGCTGGGGCTCTACGTTGCAGAGCAGTTCGGAGAGGAGAACGTCAACACCTACTTTGTTCTGTCCAGCTGGTGGGCGAAGGTAGGACGAAGGACAACACGTGCACGCATTATGTCTTTCTTTATGACTGACATATAAAGCCCAGTTCAGACCAAAGAGTCACGACAGGATGAGTTGAAACAGACATCTACTGTCCATGGCTGTTCTGCAACGTTCTAAAAACCTGGACCTAAACTAGAAACACAAGATAAAGGCGTCATGTGTCTCCAGTGTCTTAGAGACCAAGTCCAGTCCAACAGAACCAGTTGTTGGTTGTGGACGATGTTCACGTCATTTAACTTTAGTATTCACATGAGCCAAACTAAAAACTTATGGTAACGTTAAACGTGGTTGATTTTGTCGGAACATCAAGACAAGAAAGTGACTGAGTTTTATGACCACCTTACATCAAATGATTGAGATCAAAGGAGCGTACCAATTCAGATAAGACTCTATTGACTTTATTCTGACATTGGTGACACTTGCCTTTATCAGCTGGTCGGGGGTTTAATACGCCTCTCTTTTTTCTCTCTCTGTCCCGTCTTCGTCCCACAGGCCTTGTTCGTCTTCTGCTGCCTGGCCACAGGCTGTTACTGCTGCTGTTGCCTGTGTTGCTGCTGTAACTGTTGCTGCGGGAAATGTAAACCTCGGCCGCCCATGGACCAGGAGCCCGAGTTCTACGTGTCCCCTGAGGACCTGGAGGCCCAGATGACCGCTGAGGAGAGAGGTGAGGGCATTCATTCATTCATTCATTCATTCATTCAAATTTGACAGAAACAAAATAATATTCACCAAAACTGTCTTGTTAGGCCTGTAGTTGGTTAGTCCATTGTTCCAACAATCACCAACTCAGGTTTGGTTAAAATAAACCCTAAATTCACAGAGTTAGATGCAAACATTTTCCCTGTGGTCTCTGTCCTCTGATGTTGTGGGCGCGACACAGACCGGGTGTTTACAATCGGTGCTGTTTGGTCCCGATCCATTTATCTCCACCACTGGCAGTCAGCTCAGTCAGTTACACCACACTGACCTCTGGAGGCGCAGGATGTGCACTACATGAAAAAATCCTCAGTGCAGCCTCTCCAGTATGAGGTTAATAGAAAGATGAGCATCTCTATATTTGACGATATTGAAAATAAACCCTTGAGATTCTTAAAGTACTCTGGTATATTGTAATACGGTGATACTGCCCAAGCCTAATCCCCATGCTTCATGTCTCATTAGTTGTTGCAGCATTTTTGGGGTCGATACCATTTTGTTACAGAGATTTGGTGCTAAATTTAAGCATTTTTTACCACTTGTAAAATGATACAAGGGGCCACAAATCCCTCCAAAATCCCACATTAAGACACCAGTGATTTGGTGTCAAAGACTTTTGGACATTTATGTAAGAATTGCATCTTGCAGTGATTGGTTGGTGAGCATTTCTGTTCTGGAAACTGCTGAGAAACCCATAAAAGCCATCCATCCTTTGAATGCCCAAAGTCTCTGGTTTGTGGATGTAAAGTTTAATGCGACTGTGATTATCCCAGAGGTCACTAAGGGCAATTTTAAGTTATTTAAAGAATAGTCTCACTGCAGTGAAATGGTTACTATGGGGACTGACATCATCACACTTGAATAAAATTGAGCTTATTAAATCCAAAAGAGTCTCAGCTTTTGAATCATTTTTAGGTTTTAGTTTAGGGACCCCAGTATTCAGAAATATTCAAATGCATTAGGCATAAATTGCACATCTGTACTGCATGAGAAAAACAGCCATGCCAGTTTTGTCCTCACCAACATTTAGCCTGACTTGAGGTGTTATTCAGCTTCCTTCCCGACAAACTAAGATTCATCAGGTCCTCTAGTTTCATATGATACCACCATCCTCACTCTAGCTTTGGTGCTAATGTGAGGTATGTGTATGTGGTTATGCCTGGTTTGATGATAGCACTCTGTGTCTTTGTCAGTAAGTCGAACTTGTAAACATGATGTTTATTCTTGGAGGACTGTTGCTTCATTTGGGAGCAGCAGTATAAGTTGTTTGTGAGGTGATGTAGAAACACTCAGAGAGAACACGAACAGTGTGAGGATGGAATTACACACCCATGGCTTTTTGTTGTTGTTGTTGTTGGTCTTTTATACTGTGTTTTGGTTTGCTCTAATGTGTGTGTGTGTGTGTCCTCCCCAGATGGCGGTGATCCCATCGTGATGCAGCCGTCCTCAGCCACAGAAACCACCCAGCTCACCTCTGATGCCCACCAAAGCTACAGGACCGACGCATATTAGACGCAGACATATACAGCTCACACCTCACAGTTAACTACAGCGTCAGTATCAACCAATCATGCACACACACACACACACACACACACACACACACACACACACACACACNAGACGCAGACATATACAGCTCACACCTCACAGTTAACTACAGCGTCAGTATCAACCAATCATGCACACACACACACACACACACACACACACACACACACCAGCAAATATCGCATCCCATCACTCAGCTCAGCCCAAACCTTTACTTTTAATCCAGACTGATTTTTAATCATTGTGAAGTGAGGAGAGAAGGAGGAAGAATAAAGGAGGAAAAATGAACACCAGAAATATTCTTTCAACAGTGGTTAGACAGAATTCAGACAAGACATGAGTTATCCTCTGTTTGATTATGTGTTTACCACAGGAATATTTACCTTCAGAGTGAGAGACAAGTTTATAGTTGTGCTCATATTGGAAGACATCAAATGTGCTTGATACCAATTGTCAGTCAGAAGCACAGACGGGGAACTCTTTCAAAGCGACACATGTCCATTACAAGATGGTTTTACCTGGAGGTTTGCACAAACAGTGATGTTGTTTTGTTTGTTTATCATTTTAAAAATCATGAAAAAGAAACAGCATAATAATCATCGAACTTGAGCACAAAGAAAGCGATAACAGAGAAAACTATTAATTGTCCTTAAGATATGCAATGACTTTTACCAGTAATATTTTCCTTGAAAAAGAAATAGCATCATTGTTGACTATGTGTCTACGCAGGAAGTATGACGTCTCTTGTTTCCTTCACAGTGTGTGGGCGTTGTTTTTATTTTATTCTGTTTCATGTGCTTTACTAAAGTGATTGTGTGTCGAGCTCTGCGTGTTGCCAAAATGTGGGTGACCGACACACAATACTGCCCCTGAACGCATCCTGTGCAGACACACACGGAGGACTGGTGTTGCTGATGGGCTGCTCATGCTACTCCTCCTGCGTCGACAGCTGTTGGGAGAAGTTTATGCAGAAGGCTTTGTGCCAGACGGGGATTTAATGGTTAAGGTTTGGAAGGAAATCGCAGTTTGAGAGTAGACACAGTGTAAGGCTCCTAATATGATTCTTTTTTGATTATTACTTCCATCTAGTGCTCTACTCTGTGCACACCAGCATGTTCCTGAGAAAACTGCTATGGAAATGTTGAAGAGGGAGCTTAACTTTGTGATAGCTGTAAAAGTCAATTTAAACTTTCCACATACGTCTGCGTACTTAAACTTTTGCCATCTTCATCATATCCATTACAGTCCCCGCTGACTGTCACATGCAGCTTAAAGGTTATGATGCATGATGTACGTGCAGACCATACTCACAACATACAAACATGCAGATAGGAATAAACAGAACCACTTCCATAACTGTTTCAGACTCTATACGGCCCTTAAGGTTTAACAAGGATCTGCAGCTTTCCATCATTCAACTCGGACATTTATCAAGAGGTACGTTATCCAAGACGTGCCAGAAAAGAGCTTTGTGCAACATCATTGCAAACAAGGAAATTAATACCTTAAATATTTGATTCTTGTTGTCCAGAACTTTAAAAAAATTCCACAGGTAGATGTTTTCATTCATCTGAAAGCAAAACTTGTCGATGAGAAACAAGCTGCCTCCTTTTAGCTCTCTGGGAAACACTCGCCGCTTCTCTCTCAGTCTGACGCTGGCTGGAAGTAGGTCAGTGATCCTGTCTGTATGCTCACCGAGGAGTTGATCGGACTGGGTGTTGGCTGTCTGTGTTTATTTGTCCTCAATACCCTCGTGAACATCACCACAGGAGCCCCTCTGAGTGTAGAGAGGACAGCTCGTGCTCACACAGCAGCTGCCTCACTGGTATCGACCGCCCCTCAGCGTTGAAACTTAAATCGTAAAGGTTTTATGCCTCTCCACTCTGAAGTAATTTTGCGTTTTTTAAGATTTGTTGTGGCAGAAGGAAAGTCAAGGAAGTCAAAAGGTCAAATTACCATCCCAGGAAGGTTCTTAAAGATTTGAAATAATGGATTTGCAGCCACCCCCAACATGTCAGCTTTCTCTGTCATCATACAAAGTTTCAGCCTGACAAACGTTTTCCTCAAGGAAACACTGGAGACTTGACTGAACAGATATCTAGTAATATACACCAACCAGTAGACATATCATCCTGCTGCATAATAACTGGGTCTGATATGTTTCTTTACTCCATCACAGAACATCCCGCATTCTCTAGAAAGTCTGAAAAAGTCTTCTGGTGATAATCTACTGTTATTATGTCTTGAGAAAGTCCTCGCATTGCTTCAGTTCCTCCGTCACAGCAGTGATTCGTCGCATCACTTATTTCAGCGTCACTCCGCTCTAGATGTACCATAGTCTTCCTCCTCCTCCTCTCTTCCATCACGTCTTCCTTCTTTTATGTTTAACCCTCGACCTGTTTTCTCCTCCTCATCTGAAGGATCGGGCTCTGTGTTTCACACTGAAAGCTCTGTGTGTGCTGTGGGAGCAGAGTCCAGTGTTATTAGTCGAGACATTACAAGCACATTACCGTACAATAGTGACCTCTTGGTGTCATCGGGAAGAACAGACGTAAACACTGATCCAGCCCCTTTTCTTTTTTTTTCTTTGTTTCTAGTTTCCATTTTGTTTTGTGAGAAAGTAAAAATGCTGTACATGTCGTGTAAAGTGTATGTTTAGATTTAACGTCACTGTTTTCTTTGAGTTTGGTCAGAAATTTGAACACTATTTTTTTTCTTCTATTTGTCTCTGTAGAGTTGCTTTTCATTGTTTTTCTTATTTATGTTGTTAATGAAGGGAAGATATCGATATCCAAAGTCTTATTTGTACGTGTTGCAGCAGTTTTGTAGATGATACGGTCCTCGTAGAAACTGAAGAGCAGTTTACATCAATCACACTGATTAGTTAGGGTGTAATATTCCATAACATTTTTTTGTAGTTCTTCTTTGTCTGTCACACACGAGTAGCACTCCAGCTCTGCTTTAGTAGAAAATACAGGAACGTTGTGGTTGTTTGTGTCAACAGTTTGATTTTTGTTTAAAAAAACGTTGAACCAAGCAGGCTAATTTATTCACTATATTTTCTTTGATTCCTCAATCACACACTTTGTTCATTATGTATTTATACATATCATGAGAAAGTGCAATATGAACTCTGTAAGACTCTTCCGTGTCCTCCACTTCCAAACTTTGCAAATTTCAGAGGCTGTTTCAGAGAATCTGCAGGTTCATAAAAGATTTAAAAAGTAAACACGTTTTACCAGTACAACAGTGATTATTCTGATTTTTATTTATGGTTTTAGTGTTTGAGTTCGTCTTCCAGGTTTTAAGTTGGACTTCTGGTCCAGTTGAGTATTAAAAAGATGTGAGGGCCTTTTTTATGAAACCTGCAGATGCTCCTTTTTAATCAGATTTCTCTTCACTTGATTAGTTTTGTGCTTCACCGTATGTGACCACTGACACACTGTTAAACCCCAAAATTTTTTGCAAGTTCTCCTCTATTGACCAAACGAGCAGCAGTGTCTGAGTGAATGCAGCATGAAGTCTGAAATACACAAACATGGAGTCAAGAAAGTTCCACTGTTAGATCTAAAACAATGACATGAATATCATGAACTGATCTAAGTGTGAATATAGCGACCAGATGACGATATTGAAGCATTATTTTATTTATTTTATTTTTCTTATGTTTTTAATAATTGATTAACGATTAGCTATTCTATCGAGGGGATGTATAGAATTTTTAGATGTGAACCATTTTGACAATGAAGTGACAAAATGGCAGACCTGCTGTATATACACGCAGTGGCACAGTACATAGAGGTGTAGAGGTTTTCTGTTTTTAGCATGGACTGATAATGTTTGCGTCTGTCAGGCAGACGTGTGGGTAAATGAAGTATCTGATGTACTGTTGTAAAATAAATGTTTCTGTTGCTTCAGAGCTTCTGTTCTCGCTGTGAGTTCTTTGATTTAAAAGTGGAAAGGAGAGATGAGGAGTGGGTGACAGAGGTCTGGCAAACTCATCTCTTTTTTGTTTTTGTAAACTCTTGCTCAAGTGGCATCAGTTGAAGCAAGTTACGGGACTTTGCGCAACTCCCCTTTGAACAACAAAACAAACTTGTCATGTGCCAAGACCTTCAGACTCTGATGTGTAAATTGCCTATAGTTAGTCACAGACTCAATCCAAACATTCAATGAGCTTTTAAATATTTCCTCCTTATGAAGTAGGGTGGTATAATAACCATGAACAACTCTTCTCCATGTTGGCTTTATTTAGTTGAATGTCGTCAGCATAGATGTTACAAATAACCTTAAACAGACAGTTCACCCCAAAGTCAAAATTACATAACACACTTTTCCTCTGACCTGCAGTGCTATTTATTCAACTAGATTGTTGGTGTGAGTTGCAGAGTGTTGGAGATACCAGACACTATACTAGACACTCTGTAATGTCTCTTTCCAGAAATCATGACCCACTTACCCAAGATAATCCACAGACCTTGTTGTGAGCAGTTTCATGTAGGAACTATTTTATTTCTACTGAGCTACACCCGCAAACCGTATCACCACGCAGAAGGTAGCATACTCCCCTGACTTTAATTTTCTGTTTACATGACATCATTATGTACAGATTTAATGTTCTTGTAACCTTTATACTATCAAAGCAGTGATGAAACTTGGTAAAAACTACCAGCGTAACTACATATGTAGCAGATAATTAAGGGGACTTCTTAAGGTATGTGTGGTCTAGTCACATATTTATACATATTGTCAGATTTGTCCAGACTAAGCAGTTTTGCACAATTCCCATGACAAAGGTCCAGCGAGGGTCATAAGGACAGAGGGATGTCGTATGCTGTAAAGCCCTGTGAGGCAAATTGTGATTTGTGATATTGGGCTTTATAAATAAAATTGATTGATTGATTGAAAGTATGTATATAATTCTATTTACTGTAATAATTATCATATTGTTATCAGCATTGTTGTGATAATTATTGCTATGTGTCAAAAGATTTGATCCAAAGAAGCATGTTTAACCATAAAAGAAGAGGATCGAGACAACTGCCCTGTGGAACACCACAAGGCATTATATAAGATGAATGTATCGTAAGTACTTCCCATTTTTCATCAGAAAAAGGTCATAATAATCATATTTAATGTGAAATAAATTGATGTGTAAAACAATTTGCAATAAAGTTAGAGAATTAAAATAATGGGGCGGCACGGTGGTGTGGTGGCTAGGTTAACTGATAGCTCTAAATTGTCCGTAGGTGTGAATGTGAGTGTGAATGGTTGTTTGTCTCTATGTGTCAGCCCTGCAATAGACTGGCGACCTGTCCAGGGTGAACCCTGCCTCTCACCCGATGTCAGCTGGGATAGGCTCCAGCCCCCCCGCGACCCTCAAGAGGATGAAGCGCTTAGAAGATGAATGAATGAATGAATTAAAATAATTATTCAGCAACAAAAAAACAGCATTCCACATTCCTGACTAAAAATACCAACTTTAATTTACTGTGTATAAGACATCAGTATCATTTTCATGTTACATCTAAACCATTAAAGCAGAGATGAAACACAGTAAAACCTGCCAGCATAATGGTATGTGGCAGATAAATAGGAGTGATTTAGTTCTCTGTGTGATAGTCCCATATTCAGTCAAGACCTCTAATCTAAACTTGGCATGACTGAGTGCTTTTGTAGTAACCATAAAAAGCAGATAATTCTACTTTACTATGATTCTCATGATAATATTTGCTGGTCATTCATACCATTTATTTAATTTTGGTTGATTTAATATATTAGCATATAGTGTTTAGCACCCCTAGTGGTCATTGTAAGAATAGACTCTTTAGACCACATCAGTCTCCATTTTAGTTGATACATGACTGGGGCTAATGTGCAGTACAGCATTTTCTCTCGGTGAAGTTTCGAGAATATATGCCTGTAAGCATTTCTAACTCATTTTCCAGTATATTAATGATAACTGGATGGCGACTTGTATCCTTTTTGAGTTATTTCTGCAATACTTAAAATGTATACAGCAGAGTTGTATTTTGCTTATTCATGCTAGGCTGCTAAGCTAGTTCCTGGTTAATTAGGCAGTTAAGAAGTGCTTATTGTAAAACTGAATTAAAATTGCCTACCTGTAAACATTACCTGTAAATATTTTTAGTTGTTTTATTTGACAATGTGGTTCAAATAAAATTGTTCTAATGAATGTATACTTACCTATAATACACCTGTAACGTAAAAAGGAGGCAATAATCATATTTTATTTGGATATTGTGTTCCAGTTTTACAAAGTAAAGAGATTCAATGAGACAAACAAAGCTTGAAGAACAAGAATCTAAGTAAAAAAAAAAATCTAAAATCATCCAAGCCTCAAGTATTGGATCACGTATGTTAACTATCCATCTCACTGTGACAATGACTTGTCAGGTGAGGACAGAATATAATACCTACGCTAATGTCAGCAGCATAGTCATGATAATTAAAGTTAAGTGTCAGAAGATTTGATCCAAAGAATCATTTATAATCAGAAAAGGAGGGGACCGAGACGACTGCCCTGAGGAGCACCACAAGGCATTTTATAAGCTCCTGATAAATGGCCTAATGTATCACAAACTCATGAAATACCTCTCACTTCTTATTAGAAAAACTTCATAAATGCCTTATAATAAAATATCATAAAAAGCTGACATGAAAACCAATTCTCAACTAAATAAATGAAAAATAAAAAAAATAGCAAATTAATCTAACAGCACAACATCTCTCCACATTCTTGATTAAATATCCCAGCTATAATTTCCTGTACTTATTATTTTATTAAAGTATGATACATTTCATAAGCAGTCTATAAACATGAACAACAGCAAATGATTTATAACACTATAATATAGTTGTAAGAGAGCTTAAGTGTTAATTAACGTATTTGTCAACAGCACCCAAAACTGGAGGCTGCTGTATAAACAGATAATGAATGACAATCAATCAAATGACACAAAATATGTCTTTAATAGAGATGTTTTGATTGTTGAAAATACTGGACATTAATAAACATATTAAAGAATGTCCGCAGCAAAACCAACGCTTGAATTGAACTTTTAACATATTCAGTCTCAGTAATCAGGTTATAATGTGCAATGTAAACATGGTCACAGCGACATGTAAAGAGTTGACTGAATTCTCTGCAGTGGTCCCATTGACCTACAGTAATAAATGTGTCTCAAAATTTAATGTGGTAATTAATAGTAGATATCAAAAGGCCACAGTTGGCACCTTTAGGAGGACAGTGAGTGTGTGTAACAGTAGAAAGAGGACAGCCTGGCATGGTCTTAATCCGTCCACATACCAGCCACTGCCCGATATGGTGTGTGTGTGTGTGTGTGTGTGTGTGTGGGTGTGTGTGTGTGGGGATCATTTCAGAGGCACTGGGCTGAAATCTGATGCCCTCCCCCATCTCAGATCAGCCCCCCCCAGCAGCCCCCTCCATGGGTCCACTCACTCAGACACACACTCTGCTGTGGATGGTGAGGAAGCTGCGAACAAACAAACTCAGCAGTCGGCTACTTGTTTGGAAAAAGAGGAATGGAGTGTTGGATGAGCCGGAGGGAGGGTGTGTGAGGAAGAGGAGGACGAGCACTGGAAGGTGAAAAGGTGGAGAAGTTGGCTTCATGTCCCCGTCCAGCAGATCTAGTGTCAGTGCTCGGTGTCACTGGAGCTGAAGAGGAGAGCTGTGAGTGGAGATCAAACGTCTTGGATATGAAACTACTTTTACTTGAACTGATTGACCTGGATGTGACCTGGACCTCAACTTTTGATAGTGATTTCTTCAGCGATGTCTGTGATTCTTCTCACCACTTAACTGGACATTAGGAGCCTCTCCACAGCAACAAGTGCTTCACTGAAGTCAAACTGTCTGACTGTCTGACTGAGTGAGTGAGTGAGTGAGTGAGTCGGGGATTTCCAGATCTGAGACACAGTGTTGCCCTCTGCGGTCTGTGCAGTCAGCAGCTTTATGCACAACTTACCCAACAAGTTTTAAAGCCAAATTAATCCTGGAAATGAAACTGCAGCATCCTAGATTGTTATATGCATGTAAAACCTGCAAAGACAGCAGCTGACAATACTGAGAGACACTTTACTGTGATAAATGATTATATTTAACTGACTATTTTTAAATTAAAACCGGAACAAACTCACCCTGAGGACCTCCAAATATAAAGTTCAGCCCTGCTCCTCCTGCAGGACTCTCGTTGTTGGTGCTTTACTCTCAGTTGCAGGATTTTGGAAAAATACAAAGAGCTGGATTTACTCTTTGAGACACAAATACGTCTCAGTAAAATGAGTATTTGATTGTATGTAGAGACAAGCAGAAAGACCAGAAATAGGAAGAGGAAGACCAACTGCCTACAACTTTTAATGACAGAGAGAAACTATCCACCGACCGTCATCAACCATCAGCAGATGGAGAGTAAGGTGAGTAAACAGATTTTCAAACTGTTCTTATGTTGCCTTCCTTTAAAGAAATGTCCTGTCATGGTTTTACTCTTGTGTTTTTGTCATTGATGTCTTTCTTGAGTTTTCTTAGGCTGCGTGTTTCATTTCCCTTTAACTTTTACCTTACCTTTAAAAAAAATCTTCAAGGGGCCATTTGCATGCAGGAAAAATATTGGCATTGTACGTTTCTATAAATCTTGGATACGTTACATTTGTATATTATAATATAGCAGATACATTGAAACTTTACGTTTTAACAACGCTGCGGTTAATGTGTGGTTACGTTAAGGCACAAAAGCCACCTGGTTATTCTTCGTAAAAATCAACCACTTTCCGTGGCACCTTCCTCGCTGGAAATGCAGCGACAACTCACTACAAAACACCCACTTTGGGTGCCTAAAAAGCTTCTGGAAACACAGCGATGACTCACTGAAAAACAACCAGTTTTGTTGTTGCAGCTTGGCAGACGTCTCGCCTAGGTGTCACTCCATGTACTGTCCCCTCCACAGGTCATAAACTACATCAGTTTAGAAACTTTGATAACATATGTATGAACTTGCACCAAAGTCGTTGAAATCTGCCGCTTGGGCAGTGACCTTTGGCGTTGGACACTGACGAAAAAAGCTGTCCTTTAACTTCCGCATGATATGCAGCCATTTAGCAATATAGTTTAACGTCACTTGGTGCCGTCAGGGTTAAACGGCCAGGACACGAACGAAAGTTAAGACAGCGAAACTCTGAATAGGGCCGGTGGTAGGGATGGTGATTGGGTCCAACAAACATCGACTTTCACCAGAGTGAGCAGTGTTCACCCCCCGTAACATTATAAAGCCAAACCCTGTTCTTGTTTCCTAAACCCAACCACATGCTTTTGTTGTTGAAGGGGGAAAAAAAATTTGAGTTGTTGTAGTGCTTTTATTTTGAAAGAGACTGTATGCAAACTGGACATTTCCTGTGAAAATAGAAGTGTATTTTGAAAGAAGACAATGCATGTAACAGGCTGAAGTTGACATGGCGCCCCAGAATGTCAACAACCAACACACCCAGGGTACCTTGGACGTCATATGTGGACGTGGAAAGTCCATGACCAAGTGTCCAAATGTGACGAGGTCAAAATAAGAATGTGTGTATGAAACATGTAACATATTTGTGGTTTTCTACAAAACACCCACTTTTTGTGCCTAAAAAGCTGCTGGAAAAACATTGATGACTCCCAAAAAAACAACTGGTTTTGTTGTTTGCTGGTCTCTGCCAGTGGTCTGCAGCTTGGTAGGCGTCTTGCTTTGGTGTCACTCTATCCACTGTCCCCTCCACCTCCAGATGACAAAGTCAGGTCATAAACTACATCACTTTAGAAACGTATGATGATAAAATACGTATGAAATGTGCAAATGTAAAGTATCAATGGTTTGCAGAAATGTACAATGCCAACGACTTGGCTGCATGTTTTCGCCCATTAATGTTAAATTATTTTTCAGAAAGCACATTTTTAGATTTCTATCTACTTTCACTTTATATGCCTTTATACTTATTACCTCCGCAAAGGAGGTTATGTTTTCGCCGGTGTTGGTCTGTTTGTTTGTCTGTTTGACTGTTTGTTTGTCTGTTTGTTTGTTTGTCTGCAAAATAACTCAAAAAGTTATTGTCTGTTTGTTTGTTTGTCTGCAAAATAACTCAAAAAGTTATAAACGGATTTTGATGAAATTTTCAGAAAAGGTGGATAATGGGACAAGGAACAGATGATAAAATTTTGGTGGTGATCGGTTGAAGCAATTTGATAAAATAATAAATAAAGTCTATGGTCTGACAGCCTCAGCAGCAATTAAGACGGTGAAAATAGCGCCATCTGGTGGCCGGAAAGCACGTCTTGTTCTACTTGCTAAATATTGTTATAATTCTAAAGTTGAAATTAATGTTCTGTGTTGGAAAAAAAGAAAGTGAAAAATACAAAAAAACATATTATATTCTGTGTTGGTACAAAATAAAAACAAAATAAATACACCACAGTGTCTCCATGGTGAAGGCATATATAACCTAATAATGATAGTGATGCAAATAACCTAATTGTGATGCAGGCTGCAAAATCTGATGCGGAGGGGGAGGGAATATCACCTACTTGGCAGAGGTCTGCACTCTCTGAGTGCTTTTCCAATTACACTATATTTTGAAAAATCACCCAGAGACACAAATAAGGCTTTAATCCATAACAGTAAACATTTAGTGCAGGTTACTTTTTTATTTTAAGTATAATTATCAAACAGAGTAATGGACAGTACCGCACTCATTGCAAAACAGACATTTTTCTTGAGCGTTAAATTTTTCAACCCATAAACAAACAAAGAAACAAACAACACATCACAAACCAATGAAACCAAAATCACCCTCCCACCTTCCCGAATGTCCACGTGGCACAAATCAGACTTTCTTGAGTGCCAGAAGAGACAAAGAAAAAATTCAATTTCAGATAAAAAAGGCAAGGTGATAAAAGAGTTATTGAGCAAATTAATTGTCTATCTATAAGTTAGAGAGTTCATACAGGAAAGAAACACGTCCCAAGTTCTTTCTTTCAAGAATTTTTTCCAGAGCTTCTGACGGAGTACTTGATTTTTTTCTAGGTGGAAAAAAGACATTAAATCCTTGAACCAAGAAGTTGTGTTGTGGTTGTTAGGGCTCTTCCACTGTAACAGTATGCGCTGTTCTGCTATGAGGGTAGCAAACAATACAGAACAAGCTGCAGGTTCCTTTTTAAACAACATACATGACAGTATTGTGATAATACAGCTGGAAGCAGGAGGTGTGTTCTTGAAAGCTTCGACATCTGAACTTTGAGTGTTTTTGTAAAAATCAAGCCAAATATTTAAAACTCAGCTGATCTACCACTGAGTAAATAACTACAAACACATGCAGATAAACTTTATTTTAACTTCTCATGGTTACACCAGTTTGAGAAAATAGTTTCCCGATGATAACTGTTAGGACAAGTGTATATAAAGATGCAAAACAACAACTATAATATCTCAGTCTAATGGAAAGTATGCAGCCATAAAAACATGGAGCTATATGATGTTCACTCAGTGTAAACATATAGCTTTTATGAACAGCTGCAAGATGGTGACAGGGAACATATACACAACCTGTTACTGTCAGACAGAGCTGTGGCAAAAGATTATCTTTTTTCCAACATTAAAGCTACACCAAGATATAAAAGAAGATGACTGGATTTAATGATTCCCTCCCAGTTCAGTTGTATGCAACTTCTCAACCCACAACATCCAAAGTATGTTTTTGAAACCGTTCAACAGTGACTCAAGTCTGTGCAGTTTAGAGTTATGTTCTAAAATGTGTAAAGGCACCACATCAGTCCCTCACTAACAATCAGACTTGCTGACAGGTGATCAGTGTGTGTGTTCTGGTGTCAACAGGAGGAGCTGAAGTTTGGTGGAGCGGCCATGTCTCTGCCTGCAGACCTGAGCTGCCTGCAGGGCGGCGGGGGAGCAGAGGCGCTGGCGACGCTGGAGAAACAGCTGATCTGTCCCATCTGTCTGGAGCTCTTCAACAAGCCGGTGGTCATCCTGCCCTGCCAGCACAACCTCTGCAGGAAGTGTGCCAACGAGCTTTATCAGGTCTGTGACACAGCAGCACACACGTGGGCCGCCACCAAAATACATGTGTAATACATCGTGTTACATCAACTGGGAAGATATTTAACCAGCTGTCACATAAATGTAGTGCAGTTAAAGTAAGAGATTTGTCTCTGAGATGTAATCGAGTACAAGTATAAAGTAGTATAAAGTGGAGATACTCAAGTGAAGTGTTTGTACACACAGTTCTGTACATGTCTGTACTGTATGTGCTGCCTGGAACACACTTATCTTTCATCAGACATGCTGCAGTACTGCACTGTTCACAACACACACACACACATACTTAAAACAAAGCCCACGTCAGATGTGTGTGTGTGTGTGTGTGTGTGTGTGTGTGTGTGTGTGTAGTGGATTATCAGTTTCTAAAATGGGCCGAGTGGATGTTCAGCTGGTTTGCTCATGCACATGAAAATCACCTGCCTGACCTACATTAACTGCTATTGTTCAGATCGTGTGTGTGTTTTGTAGGTTTTAATTTATTTATTTATTAGTTTTTGGGCTATCTTCACCCAGGGTGCATGTGTTTGAGTCCGAACTTGACATTAGTCGTTCCTGCTGACCCTGCTGCAGTGACATGAAACTAAAAATGCAACTAAATTTTCTTTAATCAGTAACTCTTCCTAAAGCTCCAGTGTGGAGGATTTAGGGGGACATATTGATTTAGGAGGACATATAGGCAGAAATGGAATATAATATAATAATTAAGTTTTCTTTAGTATATAATCACCTGAAAATAAGAATGGTTGTGCCGGCGACTTTTAAGGTGGAATGTTAACTTGTAATGTTACTCAGTGCGTGAGTTGATGACGTGAATCCATCAGCATACCTTAAATTTCACTGTGACAACTGTGACCATCACTTTAGTTTTTATATGACCTTTTTTGAACACTTTTAGTAATGAGTGGATCTTCAAGTGTTTAAATATATTAATTTCGGCCAGGTTATGTGAAGGTCATATATTCTAATCCTCACTTCCTGTGGGCTACAGCAACACTAAACCCCTGAGCTTGCCTGAGAAGGACTAAATGCACAAAGCTGCTATTTTTAAATATCCCATGGAGAGAGACTCTCACTGCAGCCTGTTCTATTTTGTTCTGAAAATGTGGGCATGCAGCCTCGTTCTGTGGACGATAAACCAGGTGCAGACTTCCATCTGTGTCACCGCTGATGAGGAAATACAGCGAGTGCTGGACGGAGCAGTGAGTGACAACAACCCCGCCCACTAGGGTCTAGGTGCCATGTTTTAAGGGTTACTGTTGGTTCCAAATATACTATACCGAAAGTGTTTGTTGGAAACGGGGTAGAGACAGACAACCATTCACACATACGGCCAATTTAGAGTCACCAATTGACCTAATCTTCATGTCTTTGGACTGTGGGAGGAAGCCAGAGAACTCCCTTGCTGACACGGGGAGAACACAAACTCCACACAGTGACTCCACTCCCCCACCCAGGGTTTGAACCAGGAACCCTCTTGCTGTCAGGTGACAATGCTAACCACTGCACCACCGTGTCCCCAGAATGCCACTGATGGTGACATGAGCACATGACTTTTCTTCCTGTACGAACGACCTATGTACGTGTTCTTCGAAGAAAGATCCAGATCTTTTTTTCCCACACTCTGGATCATCCTGACATTTCCAAACCTGAAATGCATAAACATATTTTTACCACTCAGTGGCATTCACATGTTTGCCCAAACACACTTAACATGTTAGGTTGCATGTTCACGTGTGTTTTTTGCGTGTGTGTGGAATGTGAGATGGAAGCTTTATAGACTTCTCCCTCACTGTCATGCTCATGTTCGTGACCTCTGACACTGAGAGGTCTGTCCTGCAGAACACACACACATTCACACTCACACTGATACATGCAATGGAAAGAGATTATAGTCTCGCCAAACTCTCACCCGACCACATACTGTTTGTATCCAAGAGCTCATTCTGTCATCAACAGTCTCTTCTTCCCTCGTTCCTCAACTTTTTTTCTCGTCAGGAATTTTTGATCTATACTGTTGGAAAGTGTCGAAAAATTCCCAAACATTTTCCATACATTCATAGGTGCTGTGATTGTGAAACTGGTGTGAAACTTTGCTCTAAGTGGGAATTAAAAGGCCTCAAAAAGTCTTAAACATATCTTATGAAGCCTGCACAAACCCTGCTGAAGCAAACTAAATATTTTGTATAGACAATGACTTTGTAACACAGATTGACAGCTTGAAAATAAATCATACAACAGAAGGGGTGTCAGAAATTGCTTATTAACATTCTAATCGTTTTCCTTGACTGTGAAATCGTGTCACTTTATAATCGATATGAGTTCGAGCTGCCTGTAAACACACTGTAAACCATCTCTGTCTCTGTGTGTTTGTCTCTACCAGCTGATCCCTCCGTCAGGCCCAGCAGCAGCTGAGGCTTATTAAAGGCCACTATTTCAGGACGCGTTACACCTCTAACCTTCCCTCCGTCTCTCTCCGCTCATCTGTCCTTTTCCTCACTTGTCTGTCTGTCTCTGTAATTCTCAATTCTCTAATCGGTTTCCATTTCTGCTCAGTTTTCTCTTGTGATCTCTTGTTTTATGTTTTCATCTTCATCTGTTGAAATATCCGTCCATATTTCTGTCTTAATATACTGCTGAAAGCGCTGCTTAGGTATTTGACCTCATTCATAAGGTGACATCTTGGTTTATATGCCAACTTTTTTCTTCTGTCTTTGTTTAAAAACTACAGTTAATCCTAAAATAAAAAATAAAAAAACATCTCTCTCCTCTTACCTGTGTTTTGGTGAGAGTTGCAGAGTGTTGGAGGTATCAGCTGTAGAGATTTCTACCTCCTCTCTAACATAATGGGAGTAGATGACACTCAGCTTGTGGTGCTCAAAGTGCCAAAAAATACATTTGAAAAACTCGACAGCAATGTCTCTTTTTTTAGAAATCATGACCCAGTTACTCAAGATGATCCACTGAGCTTGTTGTGAGCAGTTTCTACCAAACGTCACCTGTCAACTGTATCATTGTGCAGAAGGAAGTGTGCATCTACTCATGAACGAGAGGCTCGTGCTCAAGACTGCACAAGATGTAAACATGAATGGCGTCCTCCTCTGCTGAGCTGAAACGTCAGTGGTTCAAGAAGTACTCAGATCTTTCACTTTAGTACAAGTGATGATACCAAAGTGTAGAAATCAAGTAAAAATCCTGCTTTCAAAAATTTAGTTAAAGGAGCAATAAGCGAAATTGTTTCACCGCTAGGTTCGCTGTTGTGCACTGCCTTTAGAGCAAAACAAAGTGTGTCATGAGCCTCTCCTCCCTCTGCCTCTGCTCTCCAACACGGACTATCACATCCAGACGGTCCCGGTGTGTCTTCCGCAGGCTCCGCTTCACTCAGCTTCACTCAGCTGCCCGATATACCCGCTGCTTCTTCCCACATTAACCTGAATAACAAACCAGGGCTCGGTGCTCCGGTTGGATCCAAACGGAGAGCCGCTAACTGGCTGTGTTAGCAGCTGAGTAAAGTGGAGCATGAGGAGGAAGCACCGGTTAGCCCCCGCTTTCACTGCAGGCAGATTCACTCGCTACAGGGGTGAGGAAATAAAACCTAAACAGTCAACTTAGTTTAGCAGTTAGCAATGTCTTTCACTCACTCTCGGTCTCTGCTGTGTTTAGCTATTTCCCTGCTTTCGGCTGCCATGCTAACGTTCCAACTCTTCTCCGTGAGCCCGTGAGCCCGCCAGGCTCACGGGCTCACGGAGAAGAGAGGAATGTTAGCGTTAGCTCCCAGAGTTAGCACTAGAGCTACTACGGCTACCGGAGTAGCTTGCAGCTATGGAGCGCTTCTACCAGCTCTTCTAGTCACTGAGCCTGCTCATCGGGGCCAGATCCCCGTGCAGAGCAAATTCAAATTTGCTGGGGGCGGGGCATCTGGATTTCCAGGTTAGCTCAGAGGTGCAACTGCAAACTATTTTCTCTCTAGCGAACAACCTGCCAAACTTACCACCATGCAGAGCATAGCATGTATCTACTGCTAGCTCAATTAGCACTACAGATCTAGCTGACATTACAGCTCAGCTGAGGAGGCCATTAATGTTTACATCCAGCCCTGTCACAAGCCTGAGCATCTCGTCTCTGAGTAGATGCACACTTCCTTCTGCACAATGAGACAGTTGACGGGTGATGTTTGGTAGAAAGAATATAGTTCCTACATGAAACTGCTCACAATAAGGTCTGTGGATTATCTTGAGTAATTGGGTCATGATTTCTGGAAAGAGACACTGATGTTGAGTTTATCAAATTGATTTTTTTGGCACTTTGAGCACCACAAGCTGAGTGTCATATAGGTCCATTATACTGGAGAGAAGGCAGACATCTCTACAGCTGATATCTCCAACACTCTGCTACTCACACCAACACAATCTAGATTAATAAACAGCACTACGCTTAAGAGGAAAATATATTTTTATATAGGAAGAACTGTCCCTTTAAGTATGGAGCCAGACCCTGGAGCTGATTAGCGTAGCATAAACACTGAGAGCATTAAAATAATGACATCATCCAACTTCCACACTGTTTAAAATACACTGAATCTAAAGCTTGTTATGGTTCAAGATCTGCGCTCATCGAGCAGCAGTGTGTTATTTTTATTTCATCTGGAGGCATGGACAGTTAACATAAGGTACTTGATGAGTGTGTGTGTGTGTGTGTGTGTGTGTAACATGCTGGATGTTGAACAGGGGATTTTCTGGTCTTGTTTTTACCCAGTGACTCATCCTGAACCAGCTCTGACCCAGGGAAGATTTTTCTCCACTGATGACCCCTTCTGATACTAAAACTGTTGCTAATTGACATCCCAGCATGCAGCTGTGTTGTCAGACAACAAACTCCAACTGCTGGGTGTTGACAGGCAGTCTTTGAGGGCTGAGGAGCAAATCAATCACAATGTATGAATATTTACATCATATGATTATCCTCTCTTCCTGTGCAGCCGTCCCTGTTCCAGGCTCGCACCACCATGATGGTAAACAGCGGACGCTTCCGCTGTCCGTCCTGCAGACATGAGGTGGTGCTGGATCGCCACGGTGTCTACGGCCTGCAACGAAACCTGCTGGTGGAGAACATCATCGACGTCTACAAACAGGAAGTCAGCAACAACAACAACGCCTCGAGGTGAAGGAGGACGACTGCAGGAGAATTATATAAAATATATCTCTGTACTCACAGGTGTTTAAAGACGTGGTGTCTTCCTCTCTCTGCAGCCCCCTCCCTCTTCCTCCTTCTCCTGCTCAGCTCACCTGTTCAGACCACGAGGGGGAGAAGGTGAACATCTACTGCCTCACCTGTCAGGTTCCTACGTGTTCTCTCTGTAAAGTGTTTGGAGCTCATCAGACCTGTCAGGTGGCTCCTCTGACAGACGTCCACCAGCAGAAGAAGGTAAACAATACTCTAACAGTGGTTCCCAACTGGTCCAGCCATGGGGTCCAGATTTCTCCGTAGTCATTAGTTCGAGGTCCCACAGTTTAATACGTTCAGCGTCATACTTGTGTTTGGCCATGTCGTTGAGCCAGTTTGCTGTGTCTCTCAAGTAGAAGTCCATTAGGCCCCGATCACACAGGGAACATTTTGCAGGTTGCAAAACACAAAATGCACCAATCAATGCACTAATCAATCTACTGTCTATTTTTCCCCAGTAATCAGTGTGTAGTTGCTGACATGTTGAGGCAGAGGGTGCTGTCTGTAGCTCTGGTTGAGGGTGAGAGGCTGTCAGCAGATAAACAGAGATCTGTGTGGGTACATGAGACCCTAAAAAAGAGGGTGGATCATGGGGAGTACCACCAGTTGGTCCAGGAGCTTCTCCTCCATCATGGACGTTTACAGGCAGATTTTAGGATGACTC
>NC_065521.1:43492336-43496306 GCF_006386435.1 Epinephelus moara | reverse complement strand
CAAGAAATGCCCCAAGCCATTAAGTTAATCGATTTTCTTACACCCCTCATCACCCCAAATCGATGGTGCGCCAGAATTTAAAGTTTTACTATGGTGAACACTTTTAGTTTGGTGAATTTGGTGAATACCGCATCCGCTCCCTAGACCGAAACCAGAATCCAGACACTTCGCTTGAAGAGCCTGGTGACTCGAGGCTAACTCTACAGCAGAAAACGGCACTTCAAAATAAAAGCTCTGTGCTGGAAATTTACTGTACACACTGTAAAATCACAAGTTTTATCACAATATAATATTTGCTCATAAGAGCAAGGATTTCATGATCGATGAGACACAATATATCAGTAAATATCCTTATTGTCTTTGTCTTGGCTACTCACCAACATCTGCCTGGCACCGGGCCGCTAACACTGTTTCAATGTTTAATAATAATAATAATAGCTTTTATTTTTATAGCGCCTTTCAAGAGACCCAAGGACACTTAACAAACAAACAAAACAGAGCAAGATAAACAGACTAGCTGCCAAAGGCGTGTGTGAATAAGTGTCTTTTCAGCACAGACTTGAAAGTGTCCAGAGAAGGAGCATGGCGAATCTCCGTAGGGAGAGAGTTTAGGAAGGAGGTGCACTTTGATGGAAATGGTAACAAAGATGTGCCTTTTGAATTTCAAAATAAAGGCGTGATTGGTGGATTGTTGATGATTCAACGGATATATATTGATCCAGGTCGATGTTGTGTTACGTTCTTATTAATTAGACTAATTTTTTTAGACTAACATTCACTTCTAACAAAAGATAAAAAGAAAGTTGGTGTCTCAAAAGTATCGTGTTAATTATCTATTGGGGTTAAAATGTAAAATCTGGCAGGTTTAATTGGGCTTTAAATAACTAAAGGCTGTGATTAACTTGTAATCATAAGTGTTTATAACAAGTTAATGTGCTTTTGTTTCTCAGGATGAGCTGAGTGAAGGCGTCAGTTCTCTGGTGGCGTTCAACGACAAAGTCCAGGCTCTGATCGATGGGCTCGAGGAGACGTGCAGAACCATAGAGGTGTGTGTGTATGTGTGTGTGTGTGTGTGTGTGTGTGTGTCAGCGTGCCCACAGATCATATTTATTTTGACTCAGTCCCACACACACCGTCCTGCTGCCATACATCCTCACTAAAGCACCAAATGTGGATAAATCTGCTGCTGAAAGAATTGCCGTACAATCATTTATTTTATTGTCACCCACACATGGTTTCTAGTTCTTACATATAGTGCAAACACTCTACATTAAAGCATGCATTTTGTCTTGTGCACTAATGTTTGTTCTGCCCTCTGCAGGAGAACTGCAAGACTCAGAAACAAAGTGTGTGTGAGACGTTTGACCGAGTGTTTTCCATCCTGGAGGAGAGACAGAAGGTCAGATGTTCTTTTCTCAGCATGTTGTTCACAAACATGAAGTCATTTAACATAAAAACTACATTTCAATATGTGGACGGTCTCCTCACATATGTTTTACATCACAATATTGACACATACTGCAGAATATAGTATCTAAAAATAGTTAATATATGAAAACACGTCAGAACATTGTGAAGGTTATTTAGGTTCTTTACTCTGCACTTTCTGATGGCAGTTAAAGTCATAGCTGCAGTAACCTTACTCTCCTACTTAATGTCTTCATCATCATCGTCATCATCATCACCACATTGAAGGCGATGACGCAGCGAATCAGCTCAGAGGAGGAAGAGAAGACAGGCCACGCCCAGACGTTGGTGCGTTGCTATGGAGAGAGCGTGGAGGCCAACAACAAGCTGGTGGAGAGAGCAACGAGCAGCATGGAGGAGCCGGACATGGCTGCTTTCGTTCAGGTGCTCTGTGTGTGTGTGTGTGTGTGTGTGTGTGTGTGTAATCTGGTTGTCTTATGTGCAACTCAATTAACATTTTAAATCACTTTCTGAATCCTGGGGCTGTCTAAAGGTGACGATACACACCTGAATACAAACATTATAGTCTCATAAGAAAACTACAGTGTGAAAGCTCGTGAAGAAGATTCTGACCAAAAGTCAAAGATCACTGCACAGTTACAGTCAGGTACTCTTTCTGTAACTATAGAAACATGCAGGTTTAATGATCTCCCTTTGTCTGATATTTTAATTCACGCTTTGCTGCTCATTATCAGTGATGGAGGAAGTACTTGTTGTACCAAGGTGTAAAAGTTCAGCATGCAAAATCTCACTTAAAGGAGCTCTATGACATTTAAAGCATTAATAAAGCTGCTGCAGATTTTTCCCCATTTTTTATAAACTTGAAAGTAATGAAATAGTAAGATAATGCAGTACGGCAACACCACTTGGACAAATCACACACAAAACTGGAGTACACTCTAACACCAGAACATTTTTGTCATTATTATTTGAGCAGTGGTGTCAGCACATGGTTGTCTGTCGTAGCATAGCAAATTTTCAGTATATTGGGGGTTACATTTTGAGCATATCTAAATATAAATTATAATTACTGCCCTGATTTGCTGTTTTTTGGTGCATCTTGTGCAGAACTGAGGCAATGTCGGGTTAAATGATTTAAAACTGACTCGTCTAAGACCTGAATCTCTAAAATGATCTTTTTATTATCCCCTCCTCTGCTACTCTTTCCTTAGAATTCAAGAGAGCTGATCAAAAAGTGAGTATAAAAATTGTTTGTTGCCTATAATGTAGTTTTGTTTTGCTCTTAACTGAATAATTTGCTTGATTTTGAACGCCCTTCCTTTTCTTTCATCCACTCTTTACTCCTCATACCTCCTTTCTTTCCCCATGTACCCCCTCCTCCTCCTCCTCCTCCTCCTCAGGGTGATAACAGCGACCGGCTCGTGTCCAGCTGCGACACTGAAACCAGGTTATGAGAGTTTGAGCCACTACAGATTTAACTTCAGCCGACAGGAGAGAGCTCTGAGGAGCATCGACTTCCCCAAAGGTAAGAAGAGAGGCTGCCTGGGAAACCACTTAATGAAACTCAATCTTTATAAGACACCGTTTATTTTGCATGAGAGGCATTTCAGCTGCACACCAACAATTTATATCATCTGTGAAAATGTTTTCTACGTCTGCAGCAGCACAAATACCTGACTGACATATAACATTATAGGATGAAAAAGAGGTATTTTAAACAAACAACACGCTCACTGTGTGTGTAGAGACTTATCTGTAAGGCTGTGTGAGTGTAATATAGACTCAGTAGCACTATCTGTGTGAGTGATTTTAATTTGAGATCTATGAGTCCCATCCAGAAATAGTTGGAAGCTGCAGAAGGTAAAGATTGAGTTGAATCCTTCAATGCACAAAAGAAACAGAGCAAATAGAGTTATTGATCAGGTGGACTCAGTGTCAGTGGTGAAGGAAGTATTCAGATCCTTTATGTTGGTAACGGCCTGAAAACAAATAAATAAATGAATAGATAAATAACAGGGGAGGGAATTTAGCATGCTCTTGGACTGTATCTCTGGTTGGGTCCCAAGGACGAAGAGGTGCAGGGGTGAATCTGAGGCAGGTCAGGACAGCTGGGTCTGGGCAGATTCCTTGTATTTTTTTTGTTTGTTTGATTGTTTTGCTCTAGCCTGCATTAGGCCGCCATCAGACCCACAGGACGTGGCTGGTCCCTTTTAGACCAGTACCCACCTCTCCAGGAGGGAACTGTTCAGATGGGGCTGTGGAGCTGCTTTCTGTTAGGAGATGGAGTTAGTAGGAATCAGGTTCTCTATCCCTAGCTGTCCTAAACAAGTCTAGTCTCGCCACCAGACAATCAGAGATCTCCGCCTTCTGATAGTCTGGGGACACTCCTTTCTAAAGTGTGTTTAACACACCGGAGAAAACAGCCGGCAACAAAGCAACGCCTCTTGCATTTTTGAAAAGGACACGCCCTCCCGGAAATGTGCGCTCCCCCTTTTCTCGTCTGCAAGGACACAAACACACAGAGAGCTTGAAAATGGATGCC
>NC_065521.1:43470816-43492217 GCF_006386435.1 Epinephelus moara | reverse complement strand
AGCGAGCCACCGAAGGACCGCCCTGTGGATTTACTATTGGTTCTGCAACGTAGGGAGTTTTTTTAAACTCTGAAATTGTATCCGCCCATCTAAACTAGTGATGGGATTTCTCGTTCATTTGTGAGAGCCGGTTCTTTGGCTCTTGTTCGCTTTGAAGAGCCGGTTCAAAGATGTGGTTCGTTCAGGGGTTTTTTTGGGTTGTTTTTGCTGTGTGTGTGTGTGTGTGTGGAGGGCGAGTGTTAGTGGGTGCAACGACGAATCGCATTGCTGATTTATCGCATCACGTGATCTGGATATTGTAACGTGGACCCAGAATAGGCCCCGCACATATAAAGTTTGGTGTAGCCATAGCAACGTCCTTTATAAACAACAAACCTGTCAATACAAGCAAGTGCTGGTGGAAAGTGGGTTAGCTGGGTGGGTTAGGGGGCTCGTTCACTCTAAAGAGCCGGTTCACTCGTTCACTTCAAAGAGCCGGTTCAAAGACTCAGCTCGTTCACACACATCACATCACTAATCTAAACACAAAATCAGGGAGAAAGTCATCAGTCTTTAGTTAAGCAAAGCGTCTAAAGACTGACTTGTGAGTCTAAAACAAGTCCAACAAGTAACCAGCTTGTCAAAAAGATCAAGTGATATCTTCAGACACTCAAGACACTCTTGACATAATATTTACATCATTCAGGCACTGACAGTGTGCTGTTCCCCGTATGAAAGCATGTTAGCATGCTTTACATGAAAAGAGAAGGACAAATATCTTTTGGACCTTGAACATTTTTAAAAACTGTCAGCGTTTGTGAAAATGTCTCGAGAAGTCTTTGACTTGAAAAGTAGGATATGATATGGATGAGCTTCAACACATCAACACATCCATCCATCAGTCCATTTTCATCCGCTTATCTGGGGCGGGGGCAGCAGGCCGAGCAAAGCACCCCAGACGTCCCTCTCTCCAGCAACAATTTCCAGCTCCTCCTGGAGGACCCCAAGGTGTTCCCAGGCCAGATGAGATATGTAATCCCTCCAGCGTGTTCTGGGTCTGCCCCGGGGCCTCCAATTGGTGGGATATGCCTGGAACACCTCTAATGGGAGGCGCAGAGAAGGCATCCTGTATATGTCTGCTTGTATATGTGATCTTATTCTTTCTGTCACTACATGACCATAGCTGAGGGTTGGGATGTAGATGGACCAGTAAATTGAAAGCTTCACCCTCTGGCTCAGCTCCCTCTTCACCACGATAGTCCGGCACAGCGCCCACACCACTGTAGACGCTGCACTAAACGGCCGATCCATATCACACTCCATTCTACTCTCTCCCGAGATACTTTAATAACTCTCCCCCAACCCAGAGGGGGCATTCCACTGGTTTCCAGCAGAGAACCATGGCCTCAGATTTGGAGGTGCTGACTCTTATCCCGTCTGCTTCACACTCGGCTGCAACCCGACCCAGTGCATGCTGGAGGTCATGGTGTGGTGAAGCCAAGAGAACCACATCATCTGCAAAGAGCAGAGATACTATTCTGAGGTTACCAAACTGTACCTCTTCCTCCCCTCAGCTGCACCTCGAGATCCCCGAGCTTGCCAGCGAGTGTCTGGTGGCGGGGCCTTGGGCCATGGGGCCCCGGTCGGGCCCAGCCTGAATAACTAACATGCAGCATTTGCCCTGTGGGCCCACCACCCTCAGGGACAGGAATCAGGGTCAGGTGCATTGCTAATGTTATTATGATTTCAATGAGTTTATAGATAAAGATCAAGAAAACCTAACATTCATCTAATGGACTTTAGATCAGATTCAACAATTTACATGTCACATAAAGCAAAACGCAAACACTCATTAGTCTCAACACGTCTTGTTGTCTCTCTGCAGTTGTGGAAGATGTTCCTGAAGAACTAGAGGTGGAACAAGAGCCAGAAGAACCCAAAGAGCCATCAGTGGAGAACATAGACCCAAAACACCATCAGGAAACCTCCACCCAGAACCTTGAATCTGTTTCAGAACCAGTCAAAGAGCCGATCCCAGCGCTGGTATCCTCACCAGTGGAACCGGCTGCAGTAACACCAGCTCCAGGTGTGGTGAGGGACTCTGTGGAACCTGCAGGGGCGGTTCTCCTACCAGAGACTGAGGACCTGGACTTAGATGACAGAGGATCAAGTGTGATGAAGAACAAAACAGAGGAGGAGGAGGAGGAGGAGGAAGAGGAGGTGGAGGAGGAGAGATGTGCAGCTCCTGTTCCTGTTAAAGAGGGAAACATCTGTGAGGAGCAGGAGGGGATGAGCACGCAGCAGGTACAGTGTCAGTATTTCTGTTGAAACCAGAAGGTGTTTAATGCTACAGACCTGCCGACAGTCGACATACACAGACAGACTTCAACACGATAGTTCAAGCGTGACCGAGCAGCTAATTTTCCACTGTTCATTTCTAAGTGATAATTACATTAAGGCTCGTTTGAGACTGCAAGTGTTAATTGGAAATTAATTTCTGCTGATAAATGAACTGTTAAATGTGAAAATGAACTTGACTGAACAAATCTTCTTTCATCTTCACACACTCTGTCCTTCAGTCTCACACAGCCGACACTCTAAAGGAACCCTGAGCTCACTGACTACAGTGTGTGTTATCTTCATATTGTTACAAACCACTTTTTAAGATTTTTAATAATTGTTTTTTAGATTGATTTCCTATTTTCCGTGCAGCCTCAGGTCTGTAAGCTTTAAATCAACTCACAGACATGAGACATTTGATAAAATGCTGCAGGTGAGTCATGACACAGTAGTTTGTGGACTACATCTTTTTGGTTAAAGCTCCAGTGTGGATGATTTAGGGGGATAATTGGCAGAAATGGAATATAATAAAATAAGTTTATATCTACATAGGGAGCAGGTCCTTGTCTGTGGAGTGGAGTCTGTCATGTTTCTATGTAGCCCAGAACAGGCAAACCGAACACTGGCTCCAGGTAGGGCATTCGCATTTTTGCATTTTTGTTTTGCGTTGGCCGCCATTCGCAGCCCCTGTGCAACAAGTGCATCGCAAAAACTGCTATTCAGATTTGTTTTTATTAACAGATGCTCAAATTACAGTTCAGGTGCAGTTCCAAAAATGTGTCAGGTTTCCATTTGTGCATTTGAAAATCTTCTTTGAAAAAGAAAAATTACAAAGACACTTATCCAAAAAAACAAAAACAAAAGAAAAGAAGCAAAACAAACAAATGCACAAAAAATATTAACTATAAGGATAGCATTTCTTAATCGAGAGGATGTACTAAGACTAACCCTATTAACATGTTAATAAACTCACAAATGGATCAAAAATGATTTAAGGTTGGTCCGGTAAGAGTCGTATTTCTGTGGTCGGTTAAATCCAAAGAAGTTTTTTAAATTTTTAGTTTGAATTTTTGCGGAGTTTATAGCTCAGCAGCTAACTACTGTAGAATGAGTTATCATATTAGGATTATTTCACTGGGTTTCACAGTCTTTTAATACGTTTTTGAAGGAGCAGTATGAAGGATTCAGTGGCATCTAGTGGTGAGGATTGCATATTGCAAACAGCTGAAACTTCTCCCATGTGCCAGGTGTGAAGTCGCAGTTAGGACTCCTGGAGGTTTTCACCGGGAGCCAAATTATCCTCAGAGATCTCTTCCTCTCCCAAACTAAAACAGTTTAAGTTTGCAAATCAGTGTTCTCCAGATGCTGCCCAGCTCATTGCAGACAGACCACTAGCCAAACACCTGCTAATGTTTGCTCACTTTTTTCTCCGATAACTGAAGAGCTAGGTGTTTAGGAGGATTTTACCAGGAGCCAAACTATCCACAGAGGCCTCGTCCTCTCCAAAAAAAACAGACTTGGTGATTTAAACCGGTAAAAACACTGCATGAAGCAGTTTCATGTTAAAAAATGGTGTTTTACTGCCGCTCTCGTCACGGAGGAGCTGCTAACAGTGGGCAAAACAAAACAAAACGCAAATGGCTCTACCTAGAGCTGATTTAAAACACTGAATAAAGCAGTTTCATGTTACAAATCAGTGTTTTTCATTGCTGTTTGGCTCATCATGGAGGGGCTGCTAACTATGGTGAACAACCTGAAAGCACAAATGGCCCTACCTGGAGCCAGTGTTTGGTTTGTTTGTTTCCACTGTAGAAACACGATGGTGCGATACTGCTGACTCTTTGGATGAGGACCCGCTCCCTGCAAAACGATTCTTATTTTCAATAAGAATAAAGATAAAGACCAATGTCACAAATATCACAATTTGCCTCAGAGGATTTTACAGCATACAACATCCCTCTGTCCTTTGGATCCTCACAGCAAATAAGGAAAAACTCCCCCCCAAAAAAGGCCTTTTAAGCCTTGTGATTACGCACAAAGAAAACATACTTATTACATTTAATTTCTGCCAATATATCCTTCTAAATCCAGCTGATTGTTTGGCTCAGTTTGAAGATTTGTCAAAGATTATATTGTCTAAAAACATATTGTATGCTTTGAAAAATGAAGTTGTTACTGGTTAAAGGCTAAAAAAAAAAGCAAAATCTTCCGTATGACTTTTTAATTGTCTTCCTTCACATATTAGTGTGAGGCAGTAGGTGATGCAGGTGATCGGACGGCACAGACTGAGACAGAGGACAAACAGAAAGCTCAGGATGAAGAAGAAATGATGAAGGAGGAGATCAATGCTATGTTTTACCCCAGCTGGTACAAACCCAGCAGCTGGCGCAGGATGAGCCCCGACCCTGCAGACATCCTGACAAAGGTGTGTGATGCAGAGCAAACGACGTGTTCACAACGAGCTGGGGAGTCACTCTCAGAGGCCGCGGTCCAGACTGAGGCTGGAGGCGCAGTCCAAGTCATGTCTGAGGCCCAGATACAACCAGAACCTACGGGGAGTCTGGAGCCAAACCCCAGCGAACCTCCACCTGGTCCTCAAGAGCTTCACACTCAGACAGAAACCCAACCTCTGTCTGATGTTCCCATTGAGCTAGGCAGTGCTTCTACACCTGCTCCTCAAACCCAGGCAGCAGGAGAAGTTGGAGTCACAGAGCAGGAAAACGATGAGGAGGAGATGCAGGGCTGGGTGTGTCTGCCCGGAGCTGTGGATAAAAGCGTCAGCCTGGTGGAGGGTAGCTTCGATCTTGGAGACAGTTTGTCTGATAACAATGATAGTCCGTCATCTGTAGCACCAGAGGAGGCTGAGGGTGAGAGTGTGGAGGTGAACAAAGAGAAGTTTGAGTCCAGTGATGAAAGGGTGGAGGACGCAGAGGAGAAGGAGGTTAACTTAGATCTAAAGTGTGCTTCAGAGCTGAAGGACAGAGAGGGTGAGTTAGAGGCTGAGGCAATGAAAGGAGGGCTGGAAGAAGGAAGCATGAAGTCTGACAGGAAAGAAAAAGATGCATCTGTGAGGGAGGATGGCTCTGAACCAAAAAGTGACAGCTTGGGTGTGGGGAGCATTAACAGTTTGACAGAAGGAGGAGGAGACGCAGAGTTTGAGGCTGTTAGTTCAGAGTTTGCAGGAAAGAAAGAGAAGAACGGAGAGAACAGCGAGCAGCCTGAAGACTTAATGGAAATGAGTTTTGCTGAAGCTGAAGAGAACATAAGCTCCTCTGTGTCTCTCCAGGTCAGTGTCGTCCGGTCTCACCTTCATCATCATCATCAACCAGGCTATTGTGCTCTTCACCCACCTGCTGATGCGGCCTCCATATTGTCTTCTTCTTCTCCTCTGTTATTTTGGGTTGTTTTGCTGTTTATGTTTTCGCAGAGTCACTTTTGCAACTCGGCTGCTTCACTTCACTTTGGTGTCTGTGTTTTTACCATGTTGGGAAATGAAGGGAGGATCAAAGGAAGGGAGGAAGGACGGACAGAGGGGGGAAACTATTTCAAAAGATATTTCATCCCCAAATTTAAAAGTAATTTCAGTGAAAAGTGAACCATTTTTTGACCATCAGTTTAACTCCCACAGGTAATAGTACTCTCTCTCAGATTCTGAAGCGAGTCTTGTTGATTTCATTTACAAAATGGCACAAAATAAAACAGTTCTTTAAGCATTCAGCAAAAGTGATG
This sequence comes from Epinephelus moara, assembly GCF_006386435.1. Taxonomy (NCBI): domain Eukaryota; kingdom Metazoa; phylum Chordata; class Actinopteri; order Perciformes; family Serranidae; genus Epinephelus; species Epinephelus moara. The sequence goes on along the minus strand of NC_065521.1, from coordinate 43,486,169 downwards.
GAAGAAGTACTAAAATTGTTTACTAAAGTAAAAGTACCAGTATGATCCATTAAAGGGGAACTAATGTTTTTTTCAACCTGGGCCCTATTTTCAGATCTACTTTTGTCTAAATGAGTGATAATATATATATATATATATATATATATATATATATGTATATATGTATATATATTAATATGTGACATTTCTCCAGTACGAAGCTAGGGCTGACCTGCCTGCAGCCCGTGAGCGCGCGCTATATTAAATAATAGGGCACTCAGACAGCGTCAAACAACGTCAAAATACGTCCACTAAAAGTGCATTTTTTTCACACTTAGAATATAGCGAGCGCTCACGGGCTGCAGGCAGGTCAGCCCTAGCTTCGTACTGGAGAAATGTCAAATATTGAACATCCTATCACTCATTTAGACAAAAGTAGATCTGAAAATAGGGCCCAGGTTGAAAAAAACATTAGTTCCCCTTTAAAGTAAAGGTTCTGCATTGAAAATGTTTAAAATGTCTCCTAGAATTACAGCTTTATTCTCGTAGATTTACGACTTTTTTTTTTTTTTTTTTGCAAAGATTTGTTTTATTAAGAGATGCTCAAATGACAGGAGCAGTTACAAAAGTTTCAGGTTTCCATTCATGCATTTGAAAATATTATTTTAAAAAGAAAAAGTAAAAGTAAAGGGACAAAGATACTCATTCAAAAACATTAAAAAGAGGCAAAAACAAAACAAACAGACAGGAAAAGCACACACAGACACATACAAAGGAATTTTTAAAAAAAATTAAATATAAGGGTACTATTCCTTGAATATATACAGAGAGGATGTGCTAAAACTAAACCTTAGGACAGTTTGACATACAAACATATGTTAGTAAATTTGTGAATGGATCAGGAATGATAAGTTTATTTTCATTATGGATTAATCTGATGATTATTTTATTGCATTAATTAACTGATTGTTTGGTTTGTAAATATTCAGAAAATAGTAATAAATGCTGTCACAATTACCCAGAGCCCAATCTGACACCTTCACAAATTTGATCTTGTCCAACCAAAAGTCCAAACCTCAAAATGATTAAAAATAAATGAACATTATTAAAATAATTTGAAGAAAAAGCAGCAAATTGTCACATTTAAGATGATTGCCAGTTCATTTCAGTCAACGTTTCAGCTTTACTTGAACATTTTTGTGTGTTTTCTGTGCAAAAGTCTTAATTTGTGAGTAACTAAAACTGTTTAATAAATGCAGTGGACAGACGACTGACAGGAAGCAGGAGAGCAGTCTTTCTTGTTGTATTCAAAAAATTGCAGTGGATGCATCAACCAATCAACAAGAAATGTTCTGGCTTCTAGAAAGTACAATAATTCACTCTGAGATGAAGAAGAGCAGAAGTAGAATGTGGCATGAGAAAAAAATACTTAAGAGTACAAGTACCCAAAATATGTAGTTAAGTACAGCGCTTGGGTAAATCTACTTAGTTACATTCTCCCCCTGGGTCCAGTCATCAGTCCTCCTTCCTTCTTTCCTCCTTACCTCTGCACATTACAGTCTTTCTGTTGCAGCATCATCTCTCCATCTTTCTCCTCCTTCTGTCCTTCACCCCAAATGTCATCACTCTGACTGCCTTCCTCGTCCCTCCTGTACGTTTCTCCTCATTCACCACCTCCTTCATCCATCTCTCTCTTTGTCTCTCTCTGTTGTCCATCCCTCCATCTCTCTCCAGGCTGTCACTCTGCTCTTCTACCTGTTGGCCTTCCTGGTCATCCTGCAGAGGGTGTGGGCTTACATCGGCTGCTTTATTTGCACATAACACCAACAGGAGACACCTCCATCCTCACTGCTGCACAGCTCAGGTACACACACACCTGCTGCCTCCACCTGGAAGTGCTGCTCAGGGCTTTTATTTTGGAAAACAAGAGAATCAACTGTAGAGCTGCAGATTTAAGTGTTTATAAATGCTTGCATGGAAGTGATGCAGATTAACCTGTCTGATAATGAGACAGGTACTCAGTCTTCTTTTTTTCTTTTAACTAATTGAGTCCCTCACAAAAATCCCACACAAAGTTAACCCTTTACTCCCTAACCACCTGTCCTCTTACCACTGTGCTCTTATACAAGTGTATCACTGATGCTCTGAATGCACCAACTAGTTACACCTGAAATGATAGTGAGAGTTTTCTATTAGCACAAAACAACAAAATCAAACCCTTATTTGTGGTTTCTTCAGCATCTAGTTTGCCTCTGCTGGCATCTTGTGGTGAAACTGTGTAATTACAGTCATCGGTCATTTAAAAACATTTTATTTTAATTTTAAGTCAAGTAAAACTAATAAACTAAAACATAATAATGACAGATTGACCGTCTGATTTTAATCTGTTAACAACTTTATTTGTTTTCTTTATGACATAGTTGTATTCTTGCAGTTTTTGTGCTCCAGCATCACTAACATCACTCATTATTCCCCTCTGCTGCACCATGAAGTGTGTTTGCATGTTCATGGAAACCAGTGACTTTACAGATTAAGATTTAATGTTCAAAACATATAAAGAAACTTTGAAAATATGATGCATTGTGAGTTATTAAAGGTCCCATCACTGGATTACATTTGAGCTTAAAGGACTGATTCATCAGTTATCAAAATATTTAACATTGACTGTTTTGATAAGTGATTAATTGTTTAAGGAATACTTCGCCCCCTGAATGACCATTTGTATATCAGTTACTAACCCCGTATTACGCTGAATTCATGAAGTAAAATGTGTTTTTCTCGCATGTCTCCATGGTGAACAAAGAATCCCAAAAACATAGAAAATTCTTGATGAACTGAAGTAAAAGGAGTCCATGTTTAAAAACAGCAAAACTATGGACCCTTTTACTGTTAGTAAATAGAATGATGTTTCTTGGAGGGCGGGGCTTAGCTGGAGGCAAAACAATTCTCCACAGACATTAGCTAGCTCTAGCTAGCAAGTTCTGTTGGCTTATTTTAGACGATGGAGGATGATGATGTGAGTTGTGCATTCGGAAACACTCATTCTGAGTGCTGGAGCGCACTCTGGCACAAACTGGACCGTTCATAAATTGGGAGCGCTGTCTGAATGTAGCATTGGGTTATCCAGAGCAGCGCACTCTCAGAGTGGCAGAGCGCACTCTGGACACTCTGTCTGTGGAGACGGAGCAGCAGAGCGCCGAGCGGAGTGAATGTGTGATTAACTTAACCGTTGGTTCATTCATGTAGAAATATAACGCTCCGTTTCTTCCACCAACAGGGCTCTCATTTTAGTGTAGAGCGTCAGACTGAATTTACCAACGCACCATGTCAGGTCACTCACTCTCCGGGACCGCCAGTGTTACTTGAATAAGTAAACACTGACCAACGGGACCAGACTGGCCGACCCGTATGCTCTCACTCAGTGGATGGATGATGTCACAGGAAGCCAATCTTACAAAGGAGGACCACACTTGTTTGTTTTGCTATGGAAGCTAACGTTAGCTAATGTGCTAAAAAGTTAGCGTTCCAGAGAAATCCAATATTCCTCTTAATCCCTCCCCAGTTTCTGATGAGGTGGACATGATAACCCTTAATACACATAACCTTATTCATCCCTACAACAGGAAATACTTTTTCCCTAACCTGATATGAAGTGTGCGCTGCACATGTGAGCATTTTTGATGATGGCCTCCGTCCAGTCCTTTGGTCTTATCACATTTAACCATCTTTGTTTTTGTTGACGGGCAGTGGCGGCTGGTTTTGAGCCATGACTCCTTCTATTCTGGCTCCCAATAACACATTTTAAGACTCCTGTTTTGCCTCCAGCTACCAAACTGACGTCATTGTGACGTTGCCCTTTAAGGGTCTACATTGAAACATGGGTTTACAAACTCACACAACTCGTGCAGTATAATCCAACTCGCATTTATCCAGTCGTACGCTTAGTACTTCAGAAATGGACAGCCTTTTCCGACAGGGAACTGAACTGAAAGCTAAACTTATCTCTGCTTTCTTTAAAGTCAGACTTCATAAACAAAAGCAGTAATTTTACCTCACTGAACACAGGAGCTGTTGCTCTACGGCTGCCTCCATCAGTAGTAAGTTTATGTTATTGTGTGACTTTGGTGTTTTAAAGGGTTAGGCTGGATTTACCAAAGCCACATGATAACACCAACGAAGCAAGTTTCTGTTTTTGTCGTGTCTTCTGTTGATATTCATATAAAACCAGCTGCTGTCCTCTTCTGCTACAGACGGAGACTGAGACAAGGAGTCCTGCTCAGACCAGTCCTCCCCTCTCCTCCTCCATCCCTTCCTCCACTTTCACCCTCAGCGAGGCTCCTCGTCGGCCCAGTTTCAGCTTCTCCTGGCTGAACCCCCTCCACAAGAAGAAGTAGAGGAAGGAGAGAAGTGTTTGGAGGTGTTGTCTTGTTGAGGAGATAAAGAGAGAAAGATGCACTCCAGAGTCAGTTTAATCTGCTCAGTGCTGCCCTGAGACTGGAAACACTTGATCTTTGATAAAACTTCAGTTGCAGTCATTTTATCAACGGTCTGTTTTGTTCCTAATATTAATTCAGTTTGAAATTTTTTAAAAAAGCCCTTGTGTGATCTGCTCTGGATCTGTGTGTGTCTGAAGGGAAAAACTTTGACCTGTTGGGCTCTTATTTTGAAAACTTGAGAATGACTTAAGAAGTTTATTTCATTTTATTTTACTTTATTTTTATGGAAGCTGTTGCCTTTCACAACAAAGGTCTTCACAACTTTCAAGTTTGTGCTTTTAATAAGTAGCAGAGGAGAAGTCATACTGTAGTGTGGAGGTAGTAGTATATGTAAAAGTAGCAGAAGTCATTATTGCAGTAGTTGTAGTAGAGGTGAAAGAAGTAGTCAGTGGAATGTAACTAAGTACATTTACTCAAGTACTGTACTTAGGAACAATTTTGACATACCATAAAACTTAAATTAATAGCTCTCACTATTATTTGCCTAAATCACTGAAGTGAACAGGCCTTTAATTCCTTTACATAAAACTGTTGCTCAGCAAAGATGGGAAATATGATCAAACTTATTTTGACACTTGTTTCATGGCAGCTTTATTACAGCTTCAGAGGTAGAGTCAGCCCTTATTTTTTCATCATGCCTGTAAATCTGAATGAATTATGGTCTTGTCTGGCGCTCCTGGTTTTGATCAAATGAAATGACTGAGCTAACAATACGTAGCATGTCCATACTGATAAAAGTTTCAACATTTATTTTTGTATGTGCGATCTTAACAGCTAACTAATGTTAGCTCAAGTGAGCAGTCAACAGTCCGGGTATATATTATATCCAGAGAACTTCTATAAGAATGACTGCTTAGCAACCAGACCAGGCCTCTAATTGAGACAGGCCTTTATTTGTCAAACTGTGTAGCTACACAAGGCTAGTAAAAGGGACTGGGTGTTTACTGAAATTTTATGGTACTTCTGAACTGAATGGTTTTTATTTCGTACATACTTCTACTTCAGTACAATTCAGAGGCAAATATTGTATTTTTTACTGCATTATCTGACAGCTTACTATTTACATATAAAACATATGCTTATATGATACGATGCAGTACTTTCAGTACTTTAATCTACCCTGTAAAAGACAAAGTATCTAACATTGGCTCCACACTGATGAACTACAGCATTAAAATACTCTTATGTGTAGTTGTCAGTGATAAAACAGATAATTACAATAAGCTCTGCAACATGAATACTTTTACTTTTGATATTTTAAGTACAATTTGATGACAGGTACTTTTATTTCGTAACATTTTGAATTCGGGACTTCTACTTGTAATGGAGTATTTTTAGACTGTGGTTTTTACTGTTTTAGAATCTAAATACTTCATCCACCACTGCTACTAGTAGTAGTAGTTGTAGTGATAAGGAAAATGCCCTTTAATAAATGAAGCAGCACTAGTATTTGTTTAGTTAGTTGCAGTGTTAGTAAAAGTACAGGTTTTTGTAGTTTTCACAAAACTTGTAGTCGAAGTAGCAGCGACAGCAGAAGTAGTATTAGTTGTAATGATGGTACTGTGTTGACTGTGTGCCTGTAACTGTTGGTACAGATGCAGGATATGAACAAAAATTATGTTGCTGTAATTATCACAGTATTTTTAGTGTTTCACTGAAACTAAATCATTCAGACATTTTTGCTCTTAAACATTTAACATCTTGTGCTGTGGTCAAATTTCACTTAGAAGTTATACATAACTCATGTAGGCATAAAAACTAGGGATGCGCGATATTGGATTTTTTGCTGATATCCAATATGCTGATATATAACAACTTATTTGGCCGATAACTGATACAGATATCAATTTATTATCCACGTTTTCCCCACCTAATTTCAGTGATCATCAAGTCTCCTCTGCAGTGGAATTAACATCATATTATTCATGCATACTCTTATCATGACGGCCCACCAGCAGATGGAGACATGAAATACAATACTTTTCAATGTATGTAAATTTCATCACTGTACAAAATAAGAAAAAGCGTGTTGGCTGATTCTGATAGTTCATTGTAAAGCCAATATTGACCGATAACGATGATGCACTGATATTATCGTGTATCCCTAATAAAAACTTAATCAATATAAATTTGAAGTTTATCAAAAATAGTCCCTAATGTAACAGAGGAATCAGCAGGATGAAGCAGAGAAGCAGCATTAACAGTAGAAGAAGTACATGTGTTAGTTTTAAAAGTCTTCTAGAAGACCCAGACACCCAGTTTGAGACATTTTGAATGGTGATTTTGGATGGCACATGTGGTTCAGAGTGCTTTGGTGTGGATAATGATAATGTTCAGTTTCTTTATTTTTCTTTTTTTTTTTTTGTTCTAGGCAATCTTTCTTTTGCAGCTTTTATGTGAGTTTGTGAGTGAGTGTCTGGACTCTTTGATTGTCTGCTGTTGTGTAGGCTGGTGTCTGTTTATAATGCAGTGGGTCAGATAAGATAATGGTTTTGTTTGATACATGTATTGATTAAATAAATCTGATTTTACTCACTATGAGGTGTGTGTGTGTGTGTGTGTGTGTGTGTGGCTACAACGACTGGAGATTTCACAAGACGATAGCAGTATTATATATATATATATATATATATATATATATATATATATATATATATATATGTTTAAAAAGAAATCCACCAAAAAACCCCAACATATTTCGTCAACAGCTGTCTCTGTGACGTTGTTTGACCACGCCTGAAAGGGAATTCTCACTACTCCAATGATAAGGAACATAACTTCCTGTTTGGAGGACACGACTTTAAAATAAGAGTGTAATCTAAAATTGTGCATGCACATTGAAGCATTGATTTATCAAAACATAAAACGATAGCAGTACAAGTTAATTAAGATATATACTGTATGTAATGTTGATATCTATTTTGTAAAGCAAAGATGATTGGTAAGATAAGATAAGATAAGATAAGATAAGATAAGATAAGATAAGATATACCTTTATTGATTCCACAATTGAGAAATTCCAGTGTTACAGCAGCCAAGGGGAAAGAGTCAGATTCAAGATTTCAAAATTTAAAAACTTAAAAAACTGGGCATGCAAAAGTACAAAAAATACAAGAAACAGCAATAAATAATAATAATAATAATAATAATAATAATAATGAGCAGTGGATATGTTATACATTTAAACTGGTTTATATTTGTAAATCATGGATAATTAGTAATTCATATTATACACTGAAAGGTTTGTATTTTGTAAGCAGATATTTGGTCATTAATATTGTACATTTACATGGGTTATTTTTGCGTGACAAAGTTAAATGGTGATAATAATTGTATATTTAGAAAAGTCTTAGATATAGCTCTGTGTATATGAGGAAACTGTTTCATTTTACTCAATGACTTATGGAGAAGTGGTAGGACTCAATAAGTTTAATAACTGAGGTTAAAATATACTAAGACAGGCATAAAATACAAGAATAACTACAATGCAGTTAAAATCAGTAACAGTATTTGAATAATACAAATTACAGTTCAGTGTAAGAAATGAATAGATATTTGATTTTTGATTTAGAGCTTTGCTAAAACAGAGTTAAAGCCATTGTATGTGCACATCCTTGACTAATAAATCTGCACCATAGTAATTGAGGTATCATGTGACCTTTATTTTGAAGTCCCTCGCCGGAAGTACCGCCGTGCCCGCCATTAGCTTGACAGAGCGCTGTTATAGCTGAGCTGGCTGTTGGGCTGTTTTGGGTTTCTGTCGACGACTTTACTCTGAGTGGGAGCAGTCAGCGAAACCAGGAAGATTTCTACACACCTAGTGGAGAGCACACTGAAGCAGTCTGCCGTCAACACGTCACACCAGTCGAGTTTAACTTTTAAGAAAAGTAAAAGGAGTCCAGCTCCGTGAAATCGACGCCGAAATGGACCCCGCCAGTCAAGGTAACGTTAATTGTTAGCTTAGCGGGCAAGTTAGCTAGCATGTATCTTAGCTCTAGAATGCGTTAACTGTTTGTCAAGCAGACAGCGAACGGTTATTAATAAATAACCTCCCGTAAAGCAGACATTAACTTTGTCTTTCTTGCTTGTTTGTTGGAAAGTTTTGATTTGTTTATAGCTAATAAATCACGATTGTTGTGCAGCCGCGAGGACAACACGGGCCCGCTGGTGTAAATGACAGGGACAGGAGCAGCACGAGTGAAGGAAGCAAAGGAAGGAGGATCGTGTTACTAATGTCACCAACTTCCCAACACACTTTCATCTGATATGAATGACATTGACTCAGCTAACAAGTGAACAGCGTCCTCTTCTCTGTGAGACGTGAGACACGTTTAATGTCCAACCAGCAGAGCATAGATGTTGTAAACAGTCGGAGTCATGTTAGCTAAAGCGAGTGTTAGCAGGTTGTTGTGGTGGCTCCACACAGAGCAGCACCGACTTGAATGCGTGTTCATCAGCCTCCCTGTCAGTCTTCATCACACTCTGTTAGCTGGGCCTGACAGCAGTCAAATGTGCTGACTAATTGAGCATTCATAACAGCCTTGTTATTGCTAGCGTGCTAACTGCTGCCTCATCATTGTCACTATTGACACTATTGACAGATCTTCAGGCAGTGTTGGAAGAAGCATTTAGATCTGTTACATAAGTTTAAGGAGTGTTACCTCAGGGTGATACTGCTCCACCACAAGTAAAACTCTTGCATTCAAAATCCTCTTCAAATAGCAAACTGTATTTTAAGTATCAGAGTAGAGGTACTCATTAGGCAGCAGAATGACTCCTGTCAGTTTGATATTATATTATTGGATTCTTATTAAGCATTTATTGTTGTAGCTAGTCCAAATTAAGCTACTACAAGTACTTTCATTTAACAAAAAAAAATACACATAGTTACTGTATTAGAAAATAAGAAATCATTGCAACATGTGCATCGACATAAAGAGGAGTCTCCAAAAAGTACAAATAAAAGAACATTAAAAGAAACGGATATTAGTATTGGCCAAATTCACACTTAAATCAGTAGCACATCTTATCATTTTGATCATCTAAAATAAGTAATTACAGGAGCCTATAGATTTAACAACCTGTCGGTCTTTGCATGGAGTTTTGGTGTTGTTGTTTCCATTGAGTACACTTTCATTAACCTGTCTTGCCGTCGAGGTATGGTGGGTTGAGTCAAGATAAAGTTATCATTTTTTGCCACCTACAAAATGATAAACAGCAAGTAAACCATTCTTTTATCCATCGCTCCATCTGGGATTGCTCCTAACATGTAAGTCAGTGTGTCTAATTTAAAATCAATGTTTAAAACAGGCAGTATTTCTGTATTACTACGCATACTTTTCAACATTTTTGGGTAGTTTAATGTCTAATAATTAATCTAAAATGCATTACATTTTATCAACTGAACAGATTTCATACATAAAACCTTGATCTTTAAAGTAAGCAGTATATGGTCACAAAATGTAGTAGAGTGAAAATTACAAAAATTGCGAAAACGTAGAAAGTAGCGTACAATGGAAATACTCAACTTAAGTACAAGTACCTCAAAATTGTACTTTAGCACATACTTGAGGAAGTGTAATTAGTTTCCACCACTGCCTCCAGCTGACCAGTAAGCTGCCTGAGAGATCATATCTCAGTGGCTGAAGAAGTAGAAACTGGTGCTTCTGCTTTATCACTAAACCATGTCTGACATTGTTCACTGTTCTTACCTAATGGCTGACTGTTTTTGTTTTAAGATGCTTTGTACTGAAGGCAGCAAACATACAGAAACATACGTTAATAGATGAGAGTAATAGAGAGATATAGGTGAAAGTTATGGCTTAAATCTCGTGATGTTAGTATAAATAACCGAGGGAGATATGCACTTTTAGCAGAATAAAACGCCTGACAAAGCAAGTTATTTCAAAAATACAATTTGCCATGAAGCAGTCCAGTTCAGTGAAGTAAAGCAATGCCCACGGTTGTGTAATACAACCAGAAAAGTCTCACAGACAAAAATAGAGACAAATGGTAAACACATTTCTATGGCCTCATGGTATTTCCTGTCATGATTCCCAAATCTAAGCCAGACAAATAAAACCCTGAGGTTTTTTTGTCAAAACCTTACAACCTTAACATGACACAAAACTGTAGTTGCTATATTGGTGCCTTACAGTATTTATTCTGACACATGGGGAAGGTTTCTCCAACTTGAACTCCACAACGGATTTTAATGGCAAAAAGGCAGTGTTGAAGCTATGTGACAATATAACAATAAATAAGTTGAGGTAATATCTCGCCTCATTTCTTTACATTTTATATCTCCTGGTCATTTTGGCTGCACAATCCTCTCGAGGATGTCCTAATGAGATTCCCTGTATCTCGAGGTTGTTATCGTGTGTGGCCATGATAGTCATGTCATGTTGTATCAGGCTTCCTGTGCTTCAGGATGAGCGCTAATAGGAAGTGATTAAGCTTGCCCACATTTGTCGGCAAGCTGGAGTGAATTGGGGCATGTCTGTCCAAATAAAATCCTGCTATTACTGTTTCCTAAATGATACTGTGAAACTTGAGAATAGGATTTTCTGGCTGAGCAGGGGACTTTTCCCAACTGATGCGTTCTCACATGACACCGCTGTCATTGTTTCTTTAAAGTTCATCCTAAGTGAAAAACATTAACAGTCACTGTGACGTGCCTTTGCTTGCTTTTCATGGTGAAATGTTTATATCTTCCTGTGAATAATTGGCCAAACACTTACAAGAAAAATTAAAAACACCAACAATGGATAGAGATCCATCATAGAGGTAGCACAGAGACTTAATTTCCACATCCATATCAGCAGGAAATAGACCAGGATGCAATGCAGCGTGAACGTTTCAAGTGAGGGGTGTGGCCGTGATCACATACATGCCTCAGTGTTTACAGACTAGTCAGACCGCTACAGAAAAAAAGCTGATGTGAAGCAAGTTATGACTTTAATTCAACAGAACGTGACTTGGTGTCGTGACAAGGCATTCTGGGAAGTGTAGGAAATCACTAACTGAAACCAAATTCACATCACAAAAGAATATGTGCGATTGAACTCCAAATCCTGGGACATTTTTCTCGTCACCTTCTTATCTGCTCTCATATGAGCCGTGCTTCTCTTTAACCTTGCTGCTGTTGTTTCTGTGGGCCGGTCTGAATCACTCTTGGCTGAATCAATATACCTTGAGGGTGGAGCAGTCATTTCACCCACCAGCTTGTATGCGGATGTTATTGTTAAGACTCTGCATCGCACAGCGTCACCGGCGCTACCTGCAGAAAATGCTAATCATGGTCTTTTGCAATACCATTAAGTGTTTGTCTGCTGTGTTGTCTGACATGTTGTGCAATCAGTTGTGCAGATGTGGATGCTGCTCTGTAAATCAGAGGGCAAACCCAGTGTTTAAATTCATAACGTCTTTCATGCTTAAACAGTTAATATTCAGTATAAGATGCTAAAAGTGCACTAGAATAAGTCTGCTTCCTAAATCAGGGTTGACAGCTCCATGCTACAGAACATTGCCTGTTCACTGATGTGGATGTGTAAGCAATGTGAGGTGTAAGTTTAGCTTCATAGGAGATTCGCCCACTGAATAAATGCTCTTTGAATGTTGGTCTATAACTGCATAAAGTCTATTTTTACCCAGTGTTTCAGGCAGGGGCTCCAGTTTGTTTTTTCTTCCCCTGTTGTGTCCTCCACGCCAGCTCTGACTGTGCCAAGCTCCTGTAGCTGCCAGAATTATGACAGTGTCCTTAGGTGAACGTTGAAAGATGAACTCACTATTGAAGAAATGCTGACAGTGGCAGATTTCAATGTTCAAACTTTTTCTGGGTCGATTAAGGTTTATACAAGAAAAGATTATGGCTGTGTTTTGTTCTGTTATTTCGCCCTTTTTTGTTTGTATGCATTGTTTCTGGTCCGCTGCATCGTGGCATTACTGTTTTCAGAAAGCAAAAGGTTTAATGGTTCTCAGACAGAGGGCCTTGAGTTACTCTCCCAGAGTGCAGTTCAGCTCCTTGCTCCGCTAATTGCCACTTTCTCTTCCTGTCGGATATCTCCTGCTGGCAACACTAGCCTTTTCCTGGCTTTGGTTTCTGTGTGTGTGAAATAGATACTTAGAGAAGGATCATCTTCTTAAACCACTCCAGGCCTCTAACAATTGAACTGATTTAAGTGTGTATTTGTTGCTGCCTCCCGACTTCTTCTATTCTTAACCCTGTCTTCTAACCCCTCCCTTCCCTTTATCCCATCACCTCCCTCTGTCTCTTTCTCTCTTTCCCCAGATATCAACCTGAACTCTCCTAACAAGGGCCTTGTTGTGGATAATGCAGAAACCCTGTCCGACGTTCCGGTGGAGGGAGCGGTGGGGAACGCAGCCAACCCTCTTCCACCCGGCCTGACAGAGGAGGAGGCCGAGGAGCTCCGCGTAGAGCTCACCAAGGTAGAGACCAGATGTTCCAAAATCACCAGGTGTTTACATGCAACTGTAACGGCAAAAATGATGGCTGCATTCCATTTAGATATATCAGTGTTAGGGTCCAGGTATCGTGCATGCTCGCTCACTGTCTTGGCTAGCTGGAGTACTTTATTAAGCAAAGCAGTCATGAATTTGTTCTTTTCCTGGGTGTCAAAATGTTTGCAAATCTGCACATTCCGATATCAGACTTTAAGTAGTCGATACTACTACTTTCCTGGACCCAGGAAACGTTCTTTTCTTTTTTCCTGGAGTCGAGGTGGAGTCGTCGCTGTGTCCTGTTGGCTGGGTTCCACGTTTTGTCGTTCTTCTGTGCTGGTGTCGTCGTTCTTTTTTCTTTGGCATTTAACGGCAGACTTGTAGGTGTATATGTTGCTCTGTCATGTCATGTGTTGCATCCCTGGTACCTAAGGTACTGGAGACAAATGAGCTCCATCATGTTTTCAGAATTTGGCATCGACTTGGTATTGACTTATTGGTTCTAGCCCTATTTGCAAACAAGACTCTGAGTAGAGAGGATTTGAGTTTGATCCTGCGGTGGATGATAGAAAGCACCTTTGTGGTTCTCATTTGAATGCAAATATAAATCCAGCTGTGGCTGCAGCCAGATGGAGCACCATGAATGAAGACGAAAACCCTAGACTTAACTCTTCCTGGGACTGTTATGTTTTCAGGTGGAGGAGGAGATCAACACCCTTCGTCAGGTTTTGTCAGCCAAAGAGAGACACGCCACAGAGCTGAAGAGGAAACTTGGCCTCAGTCCGCTCACCGAACTCAGGCAGAACCTCACCAAGAGCTGGCAAGACGTACAGACCTCCAACGCGTATGTATTCATCAGAAACTTAAAGTATACACCAAGAACTTGCTTCTCAAGTCTGTTTGTGAACGTTCAATCATATAGAGAGTCGATGACCTGTGTAGCTTCTGCTCCACCGGCTTTCTCAGTGGATTTTCTCTCCCTGAGAACCTCAAACGTTATCATCATCAAAGTGGTAAAAGCCAAAATAAGCTCATTCACATTACAAAGTAATCATTAGGAATGCATTGTTGTACGAATCTGATTGGTTAAAACAGCGTGTTGCTGGATTGGTTCAACTTTTTGCTGAGCTATACCCTTTTTTCTCTGTGGCCTCACTGAAACTAACGAGGGAACTTTCTGTCAGTCTGAACAGAGCTGTAGTTGTTAAATGTTTAAAACATAATTGATGATTTGTTACTTTAATTTTACTGTCCAGTACTGTAGTAGATGCCCCTTTGGTTTAGGATATGGACAGAAAGCCCTACCGTTATGTTTTGGATTCATAGAAAGACAAATGAAATATTCTGTCTATGGGAAAATGCATCATCTGCGTGAACCAAGGCTACTATTAAAAAGGGACACATTAAAAGAGAATCACCACATATACAGCCTTTTAAAATATTTTAACAAGATGGAAGAATAAACAATGAAAGGAGATTTTTTACTTGCAAAGTCCAGTGAGATGATTCAGCACGCCCTGATAGTAACCACTGTATCAGAAACAGTCAGTTACAAAATGAGTCACCCTGTGGTGATGCATCTGGCCTTCTAAAGTCTTTATATCACTTTCTGCAGAGGTTTACGTTATAAAGGATGACTGTAAACCTTTTAGATGGTACTGTAACAGATGCGAAGGTGCTGCGTAATCCGATGTAATCATCATGTTCTTAAAGATACTGAGATCATGATTGCTAATCAAGCAAGTCACAATTGGAGAACAAATATTTAACTGCAGCCTTTTTCTTCCTGTAACTGCTGCTCTGTTTGAATTTAGATTTAATTCTTCAACATTGTCAGACTTTGCCAGTTAATTTCAGTCACTTAAATGGTAAGATATGGTGATTACACGTGATTAATGAAGTAACCGTGGTTATTAACCTCAGCAGGAGGTGTTGACACAGAAGACTCTTAATGAGCACATAACAAACTCTTCTGTTAAATGATACTGCTGAAACTAATTATTGAGTATTTGCAGGAAAAAAGAGATAATTACTGCGCTGCATCTGGGCTCATTATGAAGATGACAGCGTGTATCTGTCAACAGGGATTCATAAATCGTCTCTTCAAGAGGCAACAGATAGGATTCTTTTTTCTTTTTTTTTAGCTTGGCGCCACCTAGCGTCAGTGGTGTTGTGTCGTACTGTTGCAACGACCAAATTGACCGTGGGGATCAGAGATAATCAATAACATGACTCTATTAGACTCTCTAAATTAAATAAACTGTAGGCTGTAAAGCCACCAGTATACCTCCTATGTATATGTAGAATGAGAAGGTGTGTGGACACTCTACTAAATAAATGAGTAGAGAGACCGAGCAACAATTATCAGATTTATCTGAAGAAAAAACAAATAGTAATGCAAATAATTATAGCAGAATG
>NC_065521.1:43423993-43469826 GCF_006386435.1 Epinephelus moara | reverse complement strand
TGTGCTCATTGTACTTTGTGTTGTATACTGACCTAATGGCTCTTTTCTGCAAAATAACTAAAGGTGACAAATTTGTTTTATATGTATTACCCCAGACCTCCACGCAGTAGGACAAATATGGAAAAACAAAAGCATGATACAACAAAAGTAAAGAGTGGCTATTAAGGATCTGCCTGGCCCTTCTCATGATACCCACACTCTTTGCCACCTTTGAGCAGACATGCATAATATGAGGTTTCCAGCAGATTTNTCCACGCAGTAGGACAAATATGGAAAAACAAAAGCATGATACAACAAAAGTAAAGAGTGGCTATTAAGGATCTGCCTGGCCCTTCTCATGATACCCACACTCTTTGCCACCTTTGAGCAGACATGCATAATATGTGGTTTCCAGCAGATTTTTTCGTCAATTATCACACCCAGAAACATGTTTTGTTCTACTTTTTCAATAACAACATTGTCAATTATAATTTGCACTGGAATAGCAGTTTTACGTTTCCCAAATAACATGAGTTTTGTTTTGTTTAAGTTTAGAGATAATTTATTTGCGGTAAACCAAGTTTTCAATTTATTCATTTCATGTGTGATATCCTTCAGAAGCTGCTGTAAATTTTCCCCAGAATATAAAATATTGGTATCATCAGCAAAAAGCACAAATTTCATGAGATTGGATACCTTGCAGATATCATTAATGTATAAATTAAATAGAATGGGTCCTAACACCGATCCTTGGGGCACCCCACATAGTATTTCCCTAAGGGGTGAAACATGATTGCCTATCTGGACAAATTGCTGTCTCTCTCCCAAATAACTTCTCAGCCATACTAATGGAATGCCCCTTATTCCATAATTCTCTAACTTTCTTATGAGTATTTTGTGGTCTATGGTGTCAAACGCTTTCTGTAAATCAATAAAAATGCCTATTACAAATTTTCTTTTATTGATACAATTTGTTATTTCCTCAATGAGCTCCATTAATGCGAGTGAAGTTGATCTATTTTTTCTGAAACCAAATTGACAGTCGGAAAGGAGATTATGTTTCACAATAAATCTATTTAGTCTGGCAGCAAAGAGCTTCTCTAAAATCTTTGAAAATTGTGAGAGGAGAGAGATGGGCCTATAATTTGTAAAAAGATGTTTATCTCCTGCTTTGAATAATGGAATTACTTTTGCTATTTTCATACTGTTTGGAAATCTTCCTGTTTGAAAAGACAAATTACAAATATGTGTAAATGGTTTTACAATACCTTCTATTACCCTTTTGACTATTGTCATATCGACTTCATTGGGGTCTGTGGAAGTTTTATTGTTGCAATTACCTACAATATCTATCAATTCAGTCTCATGCGTTGGGCTAATAAACATTGAATTTAGATTTCTGTCCATCAATAATGACCCATTGCCTTCTGCACCCCTTTCAACAATCTTTTTGGCCAGTTGTAGTCCAACGCCTACAAAAAATTTATTGAAGCTATCCACCACATCCTCCTTCCTCCTGATTGGAGTATTATTTTCACTGAAGTAGTCTGGATAGCTCTCCCCATTTGTCCTACTGATTATGTTATTAAGTACCTTCCATATACCTTTAGTACTGTTTTTCTTACTTTCTATTAATTTAGTGTAGTAGTCCTTTTTACATGTCCTCATTATGGTTGTTAATTTGTTTTTGTATTTTTTATATTTTAGTTCTGCGTCATTGGTTCTATGTTTAATAGATTGTCTATATAAGAAGTTTTTCTTTTTGCAAGCATTTATCAATCCTTTTGTTAGCCAAGGACAGCTTGTGTAGCTATGCCTCTTAATTTGCATTCTGATTGGACAGTTACTGTCATACAGTCTTTTAAAGGTTTCAAGAAATGTATCATAGGCTATATCAATATCGTTTTCATTCAAGATTGGATCCCAGTTTTGCGCTAATAGGTCAGTTTTAAATGCATTAATAGACTCTTCTGTTCTTATTCGCGTATATTTGACATTACTTGTATCATTAGTCTTTCTACAATTAATATCATATACAGCAAAAACAGGTAGATGGTCGCTAGAGTCATTGAACAGAAGCCCACTGGTAGTATTATTATGCACAATGTTGGAAAATATATTATCAATTAAAGTAGCGCTTTGGGATGTTATCCTGCTGGGTCTTGTAATTAGTGGTAACAGACTCAAACTGAACATTGTATCTAAGAACTCATCTGTTGGTTTGTGTTTTTTGGCATTCAAAAGATCTATGTTGTAATCCCCACATATTAAAAGATCTTTTGGGGTGTTTAAGGAAAACAACTTTTCCATCCATTCCTTAAATGTCTCAACATTTGCTCCTGGTGCCCTATAAATACAGCTCACAATGATGTTTTTTCTTTTTTCCATACATATTTCCACTGTTATAGATTCAAATATTTCTTCCACAGCCAATGACATATTCTCTACCACTTTATAATCAAGGTTTTTATCAATGTAAATTGCAACACCACCACCTTTTTTATTTTGTCTATTTGTGTGAAACATTTCATACCCATTCATTATGAAATCAGTACCTTTACTTGATTTTAACCAGGTCTCAGACATAGCTATTATATTAAATGGCGAGTTAAATTGGTCCAGACAATACTTAATTGAGTCATAATTAGCGTAGAGGCTTCTGCAGTTGAAGTGTATAAGTGACATTTTGTTTTCCAACTTAATGCAACTATTGAAATTCATTTCTGTATAATATCTACAATTATTACTTACATTTGCAAAGAAATTATTATCTGGATCAATTTCCTCCACCACATTATGAGTTTTATAGTCTGTGTACAAAAAGGTTTCAAGTTCAGTATTGTTGCAATCGTTCTGCCAAGTTGTTTCATTTATGGTATCGTTCCCATCTATGGGAGTAAGGCTACCATCAGCAGTAGACATGCCACAAACTTTTACAAGGCATTTGACACAAGGAAGAGAGATCGAAGGGTACCTTGGGCCGGGAGCGAGAGCAACACACAAAACAAACAGAAAAACAGATAGACATACAAATACATAAAAACACACTCACACCCACATACACACACCCTACCCACCCACATACACACAGCCAGCACCACATGATTATGCAATGCTGGGAAAAGTGAGCTGACCATGAGTGCTGCATAATCTAGGGAAAAGTGAAAACTACACCAGTGCCTTATTTTTATTTATTTATTTATTTATTTATTTTTTATTAAGTGTTTGTCCACAAATAAGAGCACATTATAGGGAGAGAGGAAATAAGGAAATAGAGTAGAGGCAGATAAATAAAGGAGGAGGCCCTTCCAGCAACTGTGGAAATACATTTTGAACAAACTGCAGAACCCAACAGTGGACAGATAAAAGGTTTGACTTGCTGGCATCAAAACTAATATCAACATGTGTGTATTTACAGTACACTTTACTTTGTTGGACGCTACTGATCCAACTCAAAACTGAAAACTCCAGTACCATGAAAATGTTAGTTACCTGTCACACTTAAACATTTGCAGATTTAATGTTGCTTTTGTTGCTGGAGAACACACGAGTTGTTGAAGCAAGTCTGACAAACAAGAGAGAGAAATTTAATCCTTGAATGTCACATCAGATCTGAGATTGTTCCATTTAAGGCTTCAGCGAGGCGTCCTCGATGAATCATCCGTAAAGGTGAAGCACGGAGTTTGTGATAAATGATAAACACAGCTGCTCACTTGTAACATTGGGACATTGTGATTGACGTGCAGCTTGATTTGTACTAATTTCTTAGTGAATAAGATGCTAAAATATTTTTGTTCTCAGGGAACACAGGCTTAAAAAATGACTTTTTCCAGAGTGTGACTTTAATGATTGTGTTCATAAATCCCTGACAGACTGCATTTTGACCTTCACTAATGATGACAAGAAAAGCAGAGTTCTCTACAGGACAGTCATATAATTATTTACATTAATATAATGTTTGGTCAGTTGTTGCTTAAGGTTTCCTCTTTGAGTATGCTTGCTTTGAGTCCTTGCTGAACCTCTACAGCGTAACACCCTCATGTCTCTGTTTCTAGCTATGTGAGAACCTCTGAGAAACTGGGCGAGTGGAATGAAAGAGTTTCCAGCTTGGAGTTGTGAGTCCGCGCACTGTTTGCTGTTCGCTCACTGGATGATGTCTGAGATTCTGTGTTGTTTGCTCTCTCACGCTCTGACTTTTGCTCACTCTCTATGTGTCTCCGTTCTCACCTTCTAACCATGTTTGAGAACACTTACATTTCAACAGTCGGTGTTTAACTGTGTGTCTGTTCGGAGGACAAATGGATATCTGTAGTCTGTTTGTTGCTTGTGTTGAGTGAGATGCTCTGAAGGAATGTTTCCAAATGAATGTGTGTTAATCTGCTCAACTTTAGTGGAGAAATAGTTTCTGTTTCTGGTGTGATTGAGCTTAAAGTTCTGTATTTCTGGTAAATGAAATCATGTCTCAGGTGTGTTTTCACAGATGATAGATTTGCATGTAGTTTGTTAGAAAGTCTGACTTTGTTGAGGAGCTTTTCGGGGTCTGAGGTACTCCTGCTGCTGTCGGAGCCGGTTGCATGTGTGGCTAGACTTGTAGCACTGAAGTGGGATTTAGTGTGTGTCTGTGTTTTAACTACTGCAACAAGAGTTACATAACTGATTCACCAGAGTCTGTGTTTGTCCAGTGTGGCCTGTGACTCACCTTTTGGTGTTTGATAATCAGACTTTTTAAGGAGGTGCTGTAGGCTGAGACATGGCACGATTTCTTATATGGAAGTCAGGGCTGACAGAAGTAGATCTACAGGACTAATGTATGGTACTTTCTTTTACCATACATTTATCATTATCTGTTAGTTGTCTTTCATCTTCTTCAGTTTTCCGTCGCTGCCTCCCTCTTATCAGTATTATTCGTCTGTTTGTACTTCCTCTCTCAGAAGTCAGGTGTCCTCTCTTCCTCCACTCAGAAGTGATGACACACGTCCTCCTCTCTACTTCCTCTCCAAATTCCTCCATGTTTCCAGCTTTCTCAAACGCTTCCTCCGTTCTTTTTATTTCTACCAGTGGTGAGGCCTGTCTGCTAAATCAGTGGTCCCCAACTGGTGGGTCATGGTCCAAAAGTGTGTCGTGGGTCCACTCTGAATGGGCTGCAAGTGACTTTCAAACGTGTCAAGTTTATAAAAAACACTTTCTTTTTAAGTACAGTGAATTTCTGGCACAGAGCTTTTGTTTTGATGTGCTGTTTCCTGCTTGACAGAGATGGCCAAACCCAAGTATGACATCGAATGTATGACACTGTGTGGACCCTGAACTTATGACTGAGAGGAAATCTGGACCAGTTGGGAACCACTGTGCCAAATACTTTTGTTGTTGATATACTGTCCCAGAAATGACTGCGATTAACGACATTCTTGTAATTTTGAGAGCATTTAATGCGACTGATGTAATAATATAATAGAATAATAATGCAAGTACACCCTGTCAAAGAGAAATTAACTTTTAATTCTTAAGAATATGCAGACATTGGGATTCAAATATTAAAAAAATCTATATTAAAATATATATTTTTAAGTAATTACAGGGTTCCCACGTTCATGGAAAACCTGGAAAAGCCATGAAATTTACCAGTCACATTTTCCAGGCCTGGAAGAGTCATGGAATTAGTAAAATGTATTGAAAGTTTTGAGAAAAAAAATCACAGGATTTTATTGTGTATCTTGAAATTGTTGTAGTAATCTTCGTGGATAACCTAACGTAATGTAACATGATGGCACATTTTATTTTCTGGAGCTAATGATGTAATATAGCTCTATTATGCGTTGATGTGTCACAAGGTTGTGTTTATCGTCACCTAAGTTTCTTCATTTTCTCCCCACGTTCCATCTCTCCTTTCATGCATGCCACCTTACCTAAATCATGTTTGAATAGAGTTTGAAGCTGATGTGTTAGAAAGCAAATGGGGCAAGAAAAAAACAATTTTGGGTTCTTGAAAAGTCATGGAGAAGCTTTGAAATTCTGTCCATCAAAATGTGTGAGAACCCTGTAATTAACACCTGTTAATACAAAAAAGTATACAGAAAATTATAGTGTCTTAATAGGAGTAGCCCAAAATTACTTGTTTGGGGCTGAATACAAAATTTGGCCAACAAATCAAAACCAAACAATGCCTTTTGTGACTAAAGACAAGCCATGTAAAGCTGCAGGAACACTACAGTTACTTCCGGAATAGCACCAGTTTGCTGCAGTCGGCTCCCGGGGATGGATGGACTGGAAGCTAAGCGGTTTGCTTGTGGATTTAAGAAGTGGAGGATGAAGTTGTTGGAGGGTAAAACTACATATGACAGACTTATTGCCTCATTGCAAGGGGTTGACAAGCTATAAGGACTGTTCCTCTTCCACTCCAGAAGTGCAGCTGTAGGCTAGCGGTAAGCTAACGTTGCGCTTTGTCTTCTTTATAGTGTTGTTCATTTTCCATCAGACTTGAGCAAGTAGACAGGTGGAGAGACAAAAAAGGAGAATTGCTGCACCCAAGTATTGTATGGGAAACCCCTGCTGTTTGTTCTGGCATCATGTTAAAATGTTGGTGACATTCTTACGTAAACAAACAGACATGTTAACACAACAGGCAACATTAAGGTTAGCAAAATGATCAAGGTCATGTCTGTATATCGTACCATAAGTCGATGAGGTGATTATCGTGAGAGCCTAGGTAGGAGAAAAGTAACACACACCGCAGATTGTCTTGTTGAGGTGCTGGCGAAACTTGAAAAAAGAGGGAACGCCACACACTCAGCTCCAAGTAAAAAAGGAATTTTATTTAGGACAATGTTTTGGCAAGGGGCCTTTGTCAAGTCTTATCGTGACAGCCTACCAGTGGCCAGGCTGATACTGACACAGCTGTGTCTGATTCTGCATCTGCAAAGAGAAAATCACACTTGAGGATTTTCGTGCACAGAGGTTTAGAGGTAAAAGTCAGGGTTATAGTATAGTAATGCCACTAGATGGTTATTAAGCTTGTCTGGCAGCCAGTCTAGCAAGGCTACAACCGTCCTCAACAGTTATTGTGATGGTCTTGTTGAACTAGATGGTACAAATTGACCATTTATGTGTTGAAAATCAGACTCCATTTAGCCACACTCTGTTAATGTTTTCCCATTACATAATGATTTCAGCCTGAGGGCTGGTTAGCTAAATAAAATCAATTGGCACACAATGGAAACACAGCAGTGATGTAATGATATCCTAACAACTGTTCAGCTGTTGCCCAGTAGTAATTAACTATGATCATGGACACATTATGCGACAGTGGGTCCCTGAGCACAGTCATGGAAAGGCCCCGTGCCTTGCTACGCTCATGGTTGTTTTATTAATGCTGTGAGGTTACAAGTTTGCATCAAGTACACAAAGAAAATTTTCTCCATAACCAGAGACAGACTTTTGACTTGCATCAGGAAAAGGAGAACATAATTCCCCATGTGTTTCTAACCTTTTAGTGAACTGTCTGAGTTGGCTAAGTTTCCTCAGCAGTCGGTTTGAGGTGAAGCTTCTGTTCTGCTTCTGAAAGAATCCAGACTTTGTAGTCGGCAAGAAAAACATGAAATCAGTGAGTTTTCTACTGCTGCTGCCGTGAGGTCTGAAGCTAATGGAATTTTCCACGTGGCTGCATCCGATATGAACTGGATTGGCAAACTCACTCGGCTAGTTAGCCCAACCTGACAGGGTGAGGCTGCTGACACTGTTCTTGACTTCTTACATGTACACACACACACACACACACACACACACACACACACACACACACACACGCCTTCACAAACAGCAGCAGGTGCACTGGTCTTAGGTTTGTAGTGTTTGTTTTGCTTCTGCACTCGGAAATGGACATTCATGTCTGCTCACACATCTCTCACACTCTTTGTCCTTCAGTTATGTGTTCACTCACACCGCCAGAATTACTGTGGATCATTAGAAATATATGTCTGCAACAGCAGAAACACAAGCAGGCTGCTGCTTTATTCTTGGTTCAGCCCAACACACACACAATGCCAAGTACAGTGCAGGAAAAGTGTGTCTGTATCTCTTACACACACACTCACATATGCATGCGCCCTGGTCGTGCCTGGCGACCAGACGGGCAGCTCAGACTTGCTGCTGCAGTAACAAGTGGGAGGAGAGGAAAGGAATGTGAGCAAGGGAAGGAGGGAGGGAGGAGAGGGGAAGAAAGAGAGATGGTGTTTTGCTTGGTCACATGATGTCCAGAGAGAGAGAGAGAGATGGGCTGCGAGGTGCACACAAACTGAACTAAACAAAGATACAAATGGGTTATGAATTATGAATATGTTGAGGCCAAAGACTCTGAGTGGGTTGTTATGAAAACTGGAGTGGGTGGAGAGAGTCAGTGGGCTTTATACGCTATTTTCAGTTCAATTAAGTGTGCTCTATCAGCATGACAATAAAAATCAGCTTTTTTCACACAAAATAATAGAGGAAAGAGAAAGTAAATCTCAACACCTTTCCTATAACCATGTGTGTATTTCACATAGCAGTGTTGTTCCCTTTGTATTTTCCACAAATATGGCACTCTGGCCCTTTGAACACAAAGATCGTGCTATATGCTTTATGCCTCCTTTGCATTTTTATACGAAACCAAATGACCGTGGCATCATTCTGCTCCGGTGTGTGATTTCAGACAGCATGCCGGCATCACAGAATCAAAAGAGGCGTGATGACATTTAACACAACAGCGTCAGCCTCTAGTGTGACATATAACATATGTATCAGCAGCGCTTTGTAAACAAAAACAATGGCATAACATGGCAATAACAATCATTTACTGTCTCTAGCCCTTTTTAAACAGGAATTGTGCAAATTTGCAGGAAAGCCCAATCAGTCTTTTTTCAGCATTGGCAGTATAAAGACAAAATCGGGGAGTGCAGCAAAATGCCGCCTGCCTACTTTTGTTTATACAGAATGAGCCTTTTTCGGGGCAATGGGGGGCGTGAGCAAGTAACAAAACGTGTAGCTCAGCGTGTGACGTAAACAGTGACGTGGGAGTGAAGCCGCGGCTGGTCAGTCCTTCAGCGATTCTCTCATAAGTCGGCCCGTTCTTCACCGTCCCCGTCATCTGAAGGTTAATGGCCTCTTCGTTTGCGAGGACAAGGAGGGCGCGCAATTCCTTGTCTCCCCAGTTGGTCATCTTTACTGTGTCTGTCAGGTTTGCGTTTCCCTCTTGCTACTAGCTGCTTGCTAATGCCTGCTATCAGCTGTTTGCTGTTAGTCCACCGCCAGTGGATCGCACGTGCGGTGTCATCAACAGCTCCTCCCACAAGTCTTCAACAGCCCCTCCCGTGGCGGAAGGGCGCCTCGGCCTTTTTAAACCAAAAAGGTCCCGCCAATATGTCTACCCTACGAGGCAGAAAGGGCACCCTGGATCAACTCGCCAATCCCGCTCTGTGTGTCTAAACGCTTGCAGCTTGCCGGCAAAACGGCCCAACATTCGCCGAAAATCTGGCAGTGTAAAAGGGTTTCTGTTATATGGCAGCCAATCTCGTCCTCTGCTCAGAGAGTAAACAACTCCCCAATCTCATTGTTTCCCCAATTTGCGAACATTTTCAGATGCTCTTCTTCTTTGAGTTAGCCACTAACTGCTACAATCTGCTTTTTTAACCTCAGGCGTTGGGTCGCAAGCTAAACACGTCCTGCCAGCTGTCCGGTTTATACAAACGCTGTTTCGGCTCTGTTAAAACCTCCTGTGGTAGTTTAACGGCGAGACCATTCTGTCCCACCATTCCTTGATTGTGCCTTATTCACAGTACAGTGAGGAGGCATAACGGCACGATATTCCCGCCTTGAGCAGGCTGTGTAAAAGGAGCTTCTGACTTTATACTCTACATTGTTTGGTAAATTTTAGTGCATCAGCTTGTTAATTCTGCTTCTGAAAATAAATCCTTGACAAAGACAGAAGAGACAAAGAAACATTGAAATGTAAAGGAGACAAAAACCCTGTTTCTATTGGACGTATTGTGTTCTCTGCTGTGAAACAAGTACAGCAGTCACACATTGAAGTGTGTATAGACAGACAGTGTAATGTGACAACGCTGGTGTGTATGAAGTCACTGTGCTGTACAGTAAGCAGCATTGTGCTGATGTGAGTCAGGATATAGAGACTGGCCTTGTTAGCAGCAGAGCTGTCTACAGGGAGAGCAGCCTCCTGTTAATGGGGCTGATCCATTATGGCAAAAATTATGATCACAATTTTAACATGATTACTCATCAACCACAGGCTCTCTGTCTATCATTATGGCTCCAGGTGAACTAAACACGTCACAGTCTGGCTGAGACTGAGGTTGGGCTTTTAGTGAGGGGTAAAAGTGCACCACTCTAAAGGAAAGGGGTTGATTTTGATTATCTTATTTTGGATCTTATTTTATCTCAGTCTGGAAAACGCAGCTGAAGCCTAGGGTTACTAGTAGGCTCTGCCGTGACGTCTTTGAAGTGCCTTTTCTCCTCTGATGCATGCAAAGTCTGGTTTTTTTTTTGTTTTTTTAACCAAAAAAGCTTCCAAACAGCAGACACAGCCCCTCTCTGGTGTACATAATCCTCTGGTGCCTCTCTGGTCTCTTCCTTTATCCTCCATCTCTCTTCTCTGCTCTTGCATGTACAGTACTGACAGAGCTTCTCCCAGCTGTTAACAGACTGTTATGCTAACTGGCAAGCTAGCAAGCTGTACCCTGCATGCTGTTTAATGGTGTATTTATGTAAGTGTACATTTAATGGTGTCTCAAATGTTTTGTGTCACACTCTGTTGTGTATCATGGTGTCTTGCCTTGTTGGAGACCTAGTTGTGGGTTATTAATTGTTGTGTTGTAGAGTTAACCATTTGTAAGAAGGGTGCGCAGTTAATAAGGCTCCCTTCTCAAGAGACTCTGCACTCCATGGTTCTCCTCGCGGTGAACTCTATAAAATACTTTGCTGCCTGTTGAAGAGGTGCATCAGGTGTTCAGCTATGCATCGGTGTGGTGGAAAATTCATAACATATGGGAACTTAAAAACCAGTATACCGGATGAACCAGTATAAAGCCCAGCACTACAGGAGGTTATAAACTTCTTAACAGTCGTATATAGCTGTGTGTGCAGTCACTAAACATACAAAGAATATTTAAGCTGTTAACTCTCTTTGCTGTGTTAAGTGAGTGTTTGGATCAGGAGTCTCTTGACCACCAGTGTTCAAAGCCTCCACCAGATGAATATAAATTTAGATCTCCTGTCATTCTTGTTTTGACTTGGCTCTGCTTCCATATCTGCTCTGCTATTGTTTTACAGAACACTCAGCACAAACACACTTCCTCTCTTTTTCCAGAAACGGTGCAGGCAGGACTCTGAGTGTGTGTGATTAAGCTCGCTTTGTTGCTAATCATGAATAGGTCGTGCTGTTAACCTGTTGAAAGTTACTATGGGACTGTTGTCCACACCACAGCATCAAGTTTTCCAGCTTTTCCACTAACAGTGTGCGTCTGTATCCTTTTGCCCTCACTGCTTCCTGTAGAAAATGGATTGACCAACTGCTCTTACCACACTGACGTAGACACACAATCAGCTGCACACAGTGACTTGTAGCAAACTGGTACAAGCGAATGTGGTGTTTAGTTTGTGAGAGGCGTTTTTCATCTAAATAAGTTAAGTTATTAAGAAAATGTGATCCATGTATGTACCTAAGTATTGCTCTCCCAAATCTTTTATTAAGATTGATTTAAATAATGAAAAATTGAAATATGGGATACTCTTTAAAAGTCATACCAATCCTTGTCATTGGTATTTAACATGTCTCTATAAATGGTGATATCAGTTGTAGTGTTGGGCAGCATTCCCTTTGGTCTCATTTAAAGTCTGACGTGTTTTCTTTATCACCATTTTATTTAACCAGTTTGAACTGGAAGTGTTCTTTCAGTTGCTTTGTAGGTTTTACAGTAATTTAGTAAATTTAAAATAGAGTATCTCCCTTAAATAGCCCATCTACTCTCATCTGTGTCTGTAGTTTCTTTGCGCCTGCACAGTGCAAAATAGTTTTCCTTCATAGACACTAACGCAGGTTTTATTCACTTATGGTATAATAATAATGGATGTAGCCACTGTGACGTCACCCATTGGATGGTGGACTCCAATATTAAAGCCGAGAGTTTGGCATTTTGACTGTTGCCATCTTGGATTTTTGGATCTAGAAGCGACCGTAATAGAGTGCTCCAGGGATGATGTATTTCTTTTGGCTGATGTGGAAGTTAGTGTCACCCCAGTTCCTTCGTCAAAACCCCCGGGGATTTTTTCATTGGTTTTTGGATTATTGCTGGAAATAAGCTCTGTGGGTATTTAATGATGTATTTTATGTTTTAGAACAAAACATGGAAGTCTGTGAAGCTTGTGTTAACCACAGACCTTATTTCAGGCATCTAACCTAAAACCCATTGACTTTGAGACGAGAGAACTTATTACTGGGTTAATTCTGATAATTCTAATGCAAACTTTTGCTAGCCAAAAAAATCAGTCAATCAAAGTCAATCTTTATTTCAGATTCAGTTCGGTCCATGAAAACCCACAACTACAAGAAACAGTAACAATAATCAGCCACACATAAAATTCCTAAGAAGAGCTTCCAAGGTGGGAACATTGCTGTGTACAAGCAACTGACTGGCACTCGTCCGTCTAGGGAGCTTCAACAGGATTCGCAGTGCATCATTATATGCCACCCGAAGTTTGTTGAATTTAGCCTTACTGTAACTGCACCACAAGTGGGCAATATACAGTGGAGTACAATAGGCTTTAAACAAAGCAATTTTAACATTGTCCGAACACATAAAATTTACGTGCCAACATATTTGCTTGTGCATACAACTTACAGTACTGTCGCTGTATATCATCATCATCACACAGGTCATCCCTGATGATGTGACCAAGATATTTCACCTTGTCCACAACAGTCCGTGGATTCTGTGCCAAGAGGAAAGAGCCAAAAACAGGCTTTAAAGCATTAATACAAAATGTATTCACTGGAAAAACTGAACATCCAACTACTCAGAGGGTCTTATAGTGCAACCAAATGCTGAACTTTTTTAGGCGACCAAAACTTTACAGTTAACTTTCTTTTACTGAAAACACACTGAGATAGTGACTGCTATGGCTACGCCCATGCTCTGTGAATCTGGGGTTATGCCACAGTTAGATTACCTCATCAACCTTGTCGCTGTGGCGACTTGACAACTGACAGTTGACCACGCCCTTAATTATGCACAATTTTAAGCCTTAATAACATTTTAAAGGTTGAGTTATAAAAGAATTCACCACCTGTATTGTTGTCATGAATGGGGAATACAGATATACAGACCAACAACGTTTTTACCAGGCTGTAAACATGTTAGTTTCTCTTGTAAAGTTGGGCATTGTAACATGAGGGGCCAATAGAGGAAATGCAGTTTTTGGCACTTCCACATTGGTTTTATTTTTCACCCCTGGAGGTTGCTACTTGGTTTTACTTTAGTACACTGTAGCATATTTTTGCTAAAAAAAAAAATAGCACAGCAGTGTAGTTTTCATCTGGTCAGCTGAACAGCAGCAGCCACAGAAGTGTAGCCCAGAACTTATTGGAAGAGGTACTGTGATTACAGTTACACAATACTGCCAGATATGATATAGATCAGTAGTTCCTCGTCTTTTTTGGCTCGTCACACCTTAAAACAAAGCATCACTTCCATGTGACCTCTTGCATTGTCCAGGGTTCAAAGTTAATGTTTTTGTTTGTTTTGTTCTTCCCTAATCTGGCAAGTGAGTCAGAAATCTACTGCACAAAGTCAATTTTTACTGGCAGCTATACAAATTGTTTTATGGTTAAGTGGTTATTGAAAAACGACCTTGTTTTATCCACCTTGCTCTCAAACTCACTGATGCTTCAGCTCCTAAACTTTGTCTTTACAAGTGCCCAATTCGTCCTGCACATGTAGTTGATTGAGTCACATGTTGCAGAGGTGTGTTGGTGTTTAAGTTTATAAGTTTATTCACTTTATTAATCCCCCTGAGGGGAAATTCAATGTTTTTCGCTCTTGCTTGTCAATTACACACAGGTCTGAAAGACACACACACACACACACAAACAGGACCTATACATGCACAAAGTGGAGAGATGTCAGAGTGAGAACAACCTGAGCGGTTGGGGGGTTCAGTGCCTTGCTCAAGGGCACCTCGGCAGTACCCAGGAGGTGAACTGGCACCTCTCCAGCCACCAGTCCACTCTCCATATTTTGGTCCGGACGGGGACTCGAACAGGCGACCCTCCGGTTCTCAACCCAAGTCCCTATGGACTGAGCTACTGCCAGAGCACCTTTAAGAAACAACGTGTTGTTATTGGTCTTCTACAGTGGAAAAAAATCTAATATCATTGGAGCAGTTACACAGATAGTCAAGTAATATGGATTGTTCATTTAATTTTAAACAGTTAAAATAAATCTAAATGTGTGCTGGCTCCACAAGGCAACAGTATTCTCTTAAAGTTCTGATTAACAAATGCTCTTTTATCGAGTGTAAACAGTTTCCCATCCTGTTGACCTCAATGTGTGTTGATCGTATTCAGTATTTTGCAGTACAAAATGAAATGTTATATTAACTGACCACTTAAATTTCTATTTAATTAGTTCATCCCATTCTGTGGCAAAATATCAGATATCAGATGATCATTTTCTTGTCTTATTTTCATTATTAAATATATGGAGGAGACAAAGAAATGGTTGTATTGCTATGATTTTACATTGTGTTGTGTTATATTGTTAATGCTGTCATTTCTCCTGTGCGTTTCTTGTGAAGATAAACCTTCACAAACTGTGTTCGCATGTGAATAACCTTCATGATTCACATGGAAATGTTTTGGTGTTTGAGTCGGTGTTGAGGTTGGAAGTGTAACTCTATGATTCTACTGAACTCTATTGTGCTCTACTGTACTGTAATGTGAGTGCATGTCTCTTGCCCTGTGTCATTATCCTGCTGTTGTGTCTTCAGATATCTGTCTGCCTCAGCCACTTTGGATGACATTACCCACTCTGAAGTGTGAGTTGACTCCTTCCTCTTTTGTGTTGTTGTTTTGTTTTTGTAGATAAGTTAAGGTTTCTTTAAGTTTGCTTTGATTTTGGGGAGTTTTTCTTCTTCTAGCTTCTTGTCTATTTCAACCATCCATCCTTTTTCTTCTGTTCTCCTTTTGCTCTTGTGATGGTGAGGGTGTTCGTGTGTCAGTGGCTGTTGTACCCAGGAAAGTTTCTCTGCTTTATGTTGCAAGACCTCCAAACGTGCTTCAAACAGTTTTACATTTCGTATTTATTTTAGTGTTATAAGAACTGGATCATCCAGATATTGAATGCACATCGCTGAAACGATGACATAGTACAGTATATACTTCAGTAAGTGTTCTGTCAGTGTGGACGGACACAGTTATGTGTGTGTGTTGGTACTCAGCCACATCCAGATTATCTCCAAAATTGTGTTTGCTCATCCTCTGTGAACCATCTGCCGCTGAGACCTGATGTGTGTTTGTGTGGATCAGCTGATCACGATGTTGGCTTTTACCCAAGATATGTGTGTTCATGTTTGATGTGTGTATGTGTGTGCATACAGCCAGTGAAAGTGTTTATTGTAGCTTTTTGTTTGAGTGGGTGTTGATGTGCATATTTCTGAGCATTTGTATGTTTGGGCTTATCTGTGTGTATGTGTGTGTGCACGTTAGCAGGTGTAGTTTGACCACACCTTCAGACCTTCTTAATCCCAGTCCATTTCCTCCACTATCAAATATGTTTTAATGGTTAAATATTTGAAATAAAATGTTCACACTCTTACTGTACCTGACTCAGAATTATCGAATCAGATTTGGCTGTTTAATAGGAATATTCAACAATTCTTTTTTTTGTCCCGTATAAAGTTTGAAACACACTCAGTGGAACTTTCAGACTTTTTTCAGACAGCGGCATTTATGTAATATAGTAAACAAGCTAACGACAGATCGAAACAAGCAACATTTTTTGCCTACACTAGATATCCAACAAAAGCCAGAGACTGTTTCGTAATAAGTTGCTGTGAGCTGTGAATTTAGTACTTCTGAGCAGAAGAGACAAGATAAAGTTATCTGGGAGCCTTACAGTGGAAAGTTTCTCCTCCTCTGTGTCGATGCATCATGTCCGCAGCTCCCTGTTCCAGCTCCCTGAGTAGCGTGAAAGTCAACAGTGCTCACGCAAAATTTGGGGACCAAAATGTCCCCAGATGCACACACACACACACACAAAAAAGGACTCCTTGACTTGAAGCAATCTCAGTCAACTGAGGGGTCTCCGAATGGCAGCCAAACAAAAACTTTAACGCAGTAACTGGCATGTTTCCCCTCCTACTCCTGCAGCCCCCTGGAGTAACCACGATCGGTTGATATGTAAAATAGAACCAATCGCCCAACGCTTTTGTATTGTGATACTTGGCATAGAATGCTGCAAGGATCATTTTTTTAGGCCAACCTAGAAGTTATCATCGCCCTGTTTCTGTCGACAAAAAGCCTCTGGGATGTTTCCATTGCATTTTGGATTATTGCAGAAAATAAGCTTTGTGGCAAACAAAAGTTTATGACACGTACATGTTTCGCTCTGCAAGATAATCTTCACAAATTAACCACTTTTATAATTTGTGAAGCGTAAATGCAATCGGCAGAAGTAAAAAGCTGACATTAGGCGATAAACGAACTACACCATGGTTGCATGACTTCAGTGTCGTGAGCACAATGAAGCTGTAAAACCATGTTCGGTGTGATGACGCTCTGTGGTCTCAGTTAGCAACCATCTTTTTTTGAAGACATGTCAAAGCTTCAAAATTCACAATTTGGGTATTTACTGACGGATTTTATTCTGTAGATCAAAACATGAAAATACCTAAGCTTGTGTAAACATATTTCAAGCCTCTAATCAAAAACCCATTCAGAGAACCCACTTACATCAATACGAAGGAACCGGAGGTGCTAACTCATTTCCTCACTTAAAGACTCATTCCTGCACCACTCTGTGTAACCACACCCTAAGTGATGGGTCTGTCAGCCTGAGTGTTTGATTTTGCCATCATGCTCTCTCTTCCATTGCACTGAAATAAACAGACGCTCACCATCCCCAGCCCTTTGGCTGCTGTACGACATGCTGAATCATATCTGCCATTAATACTGATGGGTTTCTGTCTGTGTGCTTCTGTACTTGGGGGCGTTCCTGGAGAAAAACCTGAAATTGACTAACTGTTCTTGGAAACACTAGATGCTGAAAAAAGAAATCTCTCTTCTGTTTGTTTTGTAAGTTATCGTAAGCTTTCAAATTCAGACAAATGTGGATTTAAAAAAGCATTTAAAAAGCAAACAGAACAGGTAAACAGGAGGCTGGTGGCTAGTTTATGATACACCAGCCTTTTGACGCTTGCTGTGGCCTAAATTCCTTTGACTGTATTTCTTTGTGAATACTAACCATCGGGCTGGTGAACACTGCACTTCTTCATTCGTGGGATGGAGCAGTAACTTAAATCACTGTAAGCTTTTGTGCTCATGTTTGCTGTGGTCAGATGGTTTGGTCTAATTTACCTTTGTCTTTTCCACCCTCCAATCCCTCCCATCTCCATCCATCTGCCTTGTTTTTCTCCTTGCTGTCCGTCGTCTTTTCACTCCTCTTCCCATCCTCCTCCCATTTTCTCTCGGCCCACCTCTCCTGTTCTGTCCTTTTTCTTTCTTCTCCGTCTTTTTTTGCCGTCCCACCTTCTTTTCATTCCAATCCAACCATCTGTCCTACTCTCTCATTCCCTACTTTCTTTTCTCCATTGTTCTCTTTCCATTCTCCTGTTCCCACCTTCAATCCATTCATCCATCCATCCATCCCACCTCCTCCTCTTTCTCTCTCCTCTCTGCAGATACAAGAAGACTCAGGAGACTCTCCTCCAGGCGGGACAGAAGACCAGTGCAGCTCTCACCACAGTGGGCACGACCCTCAGCAAGAAACTGGGCGACATGAGGTACGATGACACAGAGCCAAAATGGCCGACACTCTGAGTAGGCTACAAGAACAAACGAGCAGAGTGGACAGTGTTGAAACAAAAAGATCCCAAACTTAGAATATCAAACAACAGATCCATATTTATTCTGTGACAGCAGGGTAAAGCAGATGGAGCTTTGAACTTAGCAAGATAAAATAGTCTACATCATTTTTTTGGGAGTATCCCATGTGTGTTTGAGTGTGGAAACACAATATCCTTACTTCAGAAACCTGAATAAACATCGTCATGAGAAACTTAAATATGCTTGCTGGGTTACTCTAATAAAAATTAAGATACTGTGGCGTGTAAACACCTTATCAGATGTCTGATCACTGTCTGCCTTTAGCACAGATGCATCCTTAGCCAGTATTTAGTCAGTAAAACTAAAAACATCATGATGAATGAAACGATAAAGATAGACTGGGTGACTCTGGTAAAATGAGATGGAAATGAGAAAACCAGAGCAGTAAATTCAGCTGTGTCCATTCATCTTCAAATGAAGAGATAACAGACAGGGTTCCCACTGTAATGAAATTTATGAAATTACAAAAACAGTTTTCCAGGCCTAGAAATGGTTTGGAGTCTGCAGAATGCTTTGGAAAAGCTTTGAATTTACATTGTTTTGGGTATTGTTTAAGAATATGTTCAGAAAAATCCCAAAACATGTCTAACATTATGTGGAACATGTTCCTACTGATTTAAAATCTAGCGCTGAACTTCCTGACCTTTGAAACATCACTTGTAACATGTGATACACATTGGCGTACGCAGCTAGTTGATGGCAGGAAGTCTAGTAAAGTTAACATGCGGCAGCAGTTTTACCTGGGAAGTGCGTGTTTATCAGCGTACAAATATAATACATGGCTCGAGAGACATAACTACTGAAATTAAATTGTGGAATTGGGATAAAATATTATGGAAAAGTTTTGAAAATTAATTGGTAAAAATGTGTGGGAACCCTGAACAGAGTAGCTGGATGTGAGGAGACAAAGACGGAAACTGTGTGAACTTCGTGCCTCAAATATGATCAAAATTAGGATAAGGTTGGAAACTGGGGTACTTATTATCGTAAAAGTATTTAATATGAGTTTGAAGCCACTTGAATATTTTATTTTGACACCGTCCACTGCTCTGTTTTTCTTGTAGCGCTGAATTTGTCTCAACATGCTCGTCTGTGATCACCTTCTCGTGCCACTTCTCTCCTCTAGTCTTAACTAGTAGTGCTGCGAAGTTACATTTATTATCATTATTTATTTATTTATTTTTTTAGTTAACACCGTTATTGCCTAAAAGTGTATTTTACTAACTCATGGGGTGATTCAACATGATTTAATTTGTTTTCCATCTGTCTTTAAGAGACGTACATGTTTTGACATCAGCGAAAGTAAAGTCCACTGGTACATCCTTAAAGTGAAATCACGGATGCTAAATTTTAATTTGAGCCTCTTGAATACAAAATTGCATCTTCAGGAAACTTGGTTTGTTTTAAAATTGTTGGACCATCCCTGTAATGTCGACGACTCTTTCACCCTGAAATCACACTTTGTAGTGTTTTCATTTAGCTTCAAATTCTGATCTTACCCTTCAAGTTGAGCAACAAAGCAACGCTTCATAAAGTGTGATTGATGGATGAGAGAGAGAGAAAACATTAGCTATAGAAAAACAAATAGACTCAGTGAAGATAAACTCATCTCCGCCTCCTTCACATCTAACATCTCTGCTGGCGCCTTGTTGACTTACACAACCTTCTGCAATTATTTTAATGTTTCCATTTCACCACCCACATTCATATTTGCTCTATATGCAAGGGCGTGTGTGAGGAAGCAATACATAGCTGTCTGAGTGTGCTGACGAATGTGTGTGCGCCCTCTTTGTTCACTGGCTTCTCACACAGTAAACAGTATATTTCATTAGTTTTGATCTGGTTTACTTCATGTGTTTGTAATGTTCGTCCCTGCATGTTGCATGTATTCATTAATTTCTCCACAGTGTTTCCTCTGCAGCTGCAACAGTTGTACTCTCATATTTAATTTGTATTATTCTGAATGTCCCTGTTTTGTTCTTAGATATGTTTTCAGTGCAGGATGTGTTTCTGAAACATGTTGCTTCAGCTACACTTGTTGGTTCACACAATTACTGTGGAAGTGAGAATGGGTGAACACACAATACTGGAGCTGCAAATTCATTCAGCTCAAACTGTAACAAAATATTAAGGATAAGATGTCTGTGCTTTGAACTCCCTTAAAATCTCAAATAGTGGCACGTATTCCCTCAGTGTCAGAGAGATCCAGGTCTTTATTTGGGACAGAAACAGGCCTTTATTCCTGATTTCCCCCGTTACTGCAAACTCAAAATGTCTTCCTAGTTTATCTGTTTTCTTGATAAACTCAGTGTAATGTCCATTTCCAAACAACACAGTCGTGTCAGAGGTTCCACTTCTACCTTTTTCCTCGCAGTGTTGTCAAGCTACTATGAATTACATGAACACTTCCTCCAGAAATTTCACATTAAAAGTCTTGCAGCCTGACTTTTAATGTGACAAACAGCGGAAAGTATAGAATTTTTGTCAGCAAAGAAGAAACAGCTGTAGTTAATTAGAGTAATAAAACATAACTGAAGGGAAAGTGCAAGTGATCAGATCTGCATGGGTTGCTGTGGTAACGACATAGGCATCATTAACTATGTAGCTAAGCTCTTGACACAGCTTTCCAATGCTGAAGCATGAGAAATAGAGGTCTATCATATCGCCAAACAAACAAAACAGTTGCACTGTCAAGTTGCGATTCAGAACCAGACAAACTCTGTGATGGAGGAGGCTGATATACACTGTGATGTTTCATGGTGCAGTCATGGTGGGCCAATGTGAAGAGAGAGGTGTAGTGCCATCCACTAAGTAAGCACTGAAACCACCTCCAAATGTTGTGTGGATTCAGTTCTTAATTTCTAAATCAGACAGACAAGGTACGCCGGGTTCACACTGGATGCGGAAGCACCGTGAAGTATGCCAATTTTCTGTGGAGCGTTGCCGGCTTCTTTTCGAACCAATTGGACTGGTCACACTGAATGAGCCGTGGCACTGAGCTCCACACCTGGCTTGATGTCTGCAGCTATAGTTTGGGTGTTTTTCCATGAGCTGCAAGCAAATTTAGCAAGAAAACACACTGATAATCTTTTGTAAACTATACATATGTGATATAAATGATCTGATTCTTAGAAGTTATAGAATATGCATCTCATGTTTACAATACTTATTCCACAAATTTGTCACAAATTTGGGTCT
The DNA here is from genome assembly GCF_006386435.1 of Epinephelus moara. Lineage (NCBI taxonomy): Eukaryota > Metazoa > Chordata > Actinopteri > Perciformes > Serranidae > Epinephelus > Epinephelus moara. The sequence goes on along the minus strand of NC_065521.1, from coordinate 43,448,507 downwards.
AAACAATGAGTAAGAGAGATGAGCAGACACACAGAGAGCTCTACGTATGATTAGAAAAGATCAGAGCAGCAGAATCGCTCGCTGACTAGTGCAGAGAAATGTGCTTCTGGTTTGAACAGCCAGGCGAAACAATTGTCGTATCAGGCTGCTTCCGCGTCCAGTGTGAATATTGTGTGAACATGGAGTGAACATGACCTCAGTGTCCTTAGTGACACAGCAAACACGCCCCTGCTCTGACTCCCCTCCTCATCCTGACTCCCCTGCTGATAACTCTGCTCTGTCTCTCCTGTGTGTCGTCACTGTTGTTGGTTTGTGTTTGTGTCCTGATGCTGCTGCTGCTGCTGCTGCTGCTGCTTTTGGCTCACGCTCTCTCTCCTTCTTGTTTTTAATCGCTGCCTTGGTTTGACCTGCAGAGCTCTACCTTTCTCTAATTCCTTTAGGTAAGACTAACATGTCTGCTTAGAACAGCCAAGAGTTTAATCACACAAAATGAAATTTGCTCATCATAGAGGTTAAGCTCTGCCATTTTCTCTATTGATACTTTTAACTCTTGCTTTTTCTAAACTGCTTTATTATCCTCGATTATTTTATTGATTTAGATTTCCTGAATGTGTTTTTTTTTACCCACTACATATCTGCTTACTGTAGCATGTCATCCTTTGAAGGGATTTTTGATTTCTTATCATTATACATAACATTTTATTATGGTATTAATGATTAACACTTAAATGTAAAGTTTGAGTGAAGTCTCCTGGGTCACATTGTGCTTCAAAAAAGAAGACTGAAATGTATTTTATTGTGGTAACACTTTATTTTATACAAATTCTGTAACATTTCATCGTACATTTTTGGTTAATTTCCCCAGAGATTTTTCTGGAAATGGTAATCTAGTTTTGGTCTGAGGCAGTTATGAATTTCATTAGTTCGATTTACAGAAGAATTTACTTTATTTAAACTTAACAATATAGTCATTCACAATTTGTTTATAATTGGAAGATTTGATGTAGTAAAACTGATATGATATGATGATTATATACAATCCCAATTCCAAAAAAACTGTGTAAAACGTAAATAAAAACCAAATGCATTAATTTGAAAATTCTTACCGCCATACAGTGAGGGAAACAAGTGTTCAAAACACCAACATTTTTGTCACTAAACGTTTCCAGTGAGTTAGTATTACAGTGTTTTTGTGTGGCAATATCATATCATCATACAGTGTCAAGTATAGATTTAGTTAATTATTATATAATTTATTAATATTACAAATAAGTAGCCTACTAGAAAAATGTAATCAATTTCTTTTTCTGTCCACTAGAGACATTTTACTGCTACAAATAGTCTCTATATACAGACTCTGCATTCAGTGAATATAGATAGGTAGAAAGGTAGATAGATACTTTATTCATCCCCTCAGGGAAATTCAGAGCCCTGGTTTCCAGTTGTAGGCTGTTTGTAGTCCGTGTGATATTGACCAATCACGTTTGAGCCGACTGCAGTTGTTGCCAGGTTAAACGGTCCGTGCGGTGAACTAACGAGGCGGAACATAATTGGCGTCACTGCAAACTCTGAATCCATCGCAATGGTTCAGCATATTTACTTATACAGTATATAAACGGAAACAGAAATTCGCCTCCTCCGCCCAAATCAAACTGGAATGCCAAAAAATTGGGGGTCTGCCCCCAGAGGCTGTATCACCGTCTGCCGGAAGTCAGATGCCGAATACAGCCGATGGGTTCCGAGGATGGTGCTACAAACAATGGCTGAGGTGAGATGAACACACTGAAAACTTTATCTTATTGGATAAAACGGTTGATGTTGACAAAGTTTTCTTCTGAGGACATAATTTACAGTTGAAAAAAGGTAATTCATCGCAATTAATTTTATGGCAATACTCAGCATATTGCAACATATTTAAAATAGCAATAATATTATATCGTGACTCCAGTATCCTGATATCGCATCATGGAACCTCTGGTGATTCCCACATTCCCACCCCTACCAGAAACTGCTCTGATAAAGAAATGGTAACATTTCAAGACATAAAAACTACGTGCAATGAAGTGGACTGACACAGGAAACAAGTATTGAACATGTTAAGTGAAATTTATTTGATATTAAGAGAAGCAGGAACGTGTTGCAGCATCAAATTCAGAATGACTGTATATTGCAAAAAAACATTAAATTTATCAGTGTGAACGTTAAATATCTTGTACTGTATTCAACTGAATTCAGGTTTTTAAAAAAAGAATTACAAATCATTGCATTCTGTTTTTATTCATGTTAAACACAGCATCCCAATATTTTTGGAATAGAGGTTGTACTTACCTGTAAACAAATCTTATATTTTTGAGTCTTCAGCCGACCCGACTAAAAGACTCTGCAGCTGTAACAGCTCAACGCTGCCTCTAAACTTCAGTTCATAAATTTGATAAATTCATTCTTGTTTTAGGAATTTATAGGAAACCTTTGGACCCATAAAATAAAGTGTTTCCAACAGTGTTTTCTTTCTGAAGTTTTGACAATGTACCAAGGACACTTCTCTATCTGCTGTAAATTTAGATTTTACCGTTTGAATACATGTGAATGAGAAATGAAGCTAACGTGTCAAGGGCACCTAATCACCAACAGCACTTTAACTGGTGTATTCACTGCATTATATTGTGTGTGTGTGTGTGTGTGTGTGTGTGTGTGTGTGTGTGTGTGTGTGTGTGTGTGTGTGTGTTGTGTGTGTGTGTGTGTGTGTGTGTGTGTGTGTGTGTGTGTGTGTGTGTGTGCGCGCGCCACTGCTTGCTTGCTTTGTAACACCTGCACTTCTGTCTCCTCTCTTTAACGCTTACAAAGTAGCAACTATTCCATTCGCCACTCGATAAGTATGCCGGCCATGAGGTAAAGTAACACACAAACCTGCTCTCTGTTCTGCTTCATATTATTAACTGTCTGTGTAACACACACACACGTTACCTTTACCTGCAGCACTGTGACTCTGTGTTACTGCTGGTTTTCTTTCTGAGAGATTTTTAAACTGTGAGATCTTTTAGTTTGAGTAAAGGTTGGAAAAAGACTGAGTGAACATAACTGTCCTCTTACTTCAGTTTTTTAATCCTTTTCACTCAACCTTAAATCGATGAGGAGTTTAAATAGAATCTAGCAGGTCGTTGTATCTCGTCGACTCAGCTTATTGATCAAGTTACAACTTTCTTATTCATTTGTAGCCGGTCAAACACTAACTGGCAAGAAAATACCTAAAATAATTAAGTCTTTACCAGCCTGAGACGGCATGAGAATGTTTTTTGTTTTTGATTTTGATGTGTTGAACATGGTGAGATGCTGTGAAATGCTGAATTAACTTGTGTGTTGTTTTCTGTATTTATTGTATAATTTAGAAAGGTTCTGTTTCAGTGTCCCTGTGTTCCTCAGATGATGTCACATTAACATGTTTAATGAAATTATATTCTGTCATATTATAAACATGTGTCAGTGTTAGACAGTGTAGGAATAATACGGCTGCAGTGGAACATGAAACAACTAAATAATCATGTTAAGTCTTTTTTTTAATGTGTTTACCTAATTTATGAGCAGTTAAACTTTTGATTGCTAGTCTAGTAAATAAAGTCTGACACAACATAAAGATGTACATAAAAATTAACAGTTTAGAAAATGTCATTTCTTTTGTTTTCTGTCGTATGTTTTTATGAGGTTTCAAGTTTATTGCCGAGTTTACAGTTAACCTGCCTTTTTAATTACCCTGACATCACTGCATGTAATGTTAACACGTCTATTTTTGTGAATGTAACATCACGTCTATGTTCTGCAGGAACTCTGCGACCTTCAAGTCGTTTGAGGACAAAGTGGGGAACCTGAAGGTGAGGAACGCACCTGTAGGCCAAGATGACGTACGTTAAATACGGTTTCTTTGTATATGTAAGTGTAAGATTCAGTGTTTAACCAACAGTTTGCCACAGCGGTCCCCTCGCCTCAAAAATATGTGTGTTACAAAATGTCATAATAAATGTAAAGGTTCTTGGTTTTGGTAAATGAACCTGTGTCATCAGTAAACAACATAAGATGTTTGTTCTATGAGCCATTGTTCCTTAAAGCCGTGTACCTGTACCTCGAGGGTACTGCAGAGGATATGTGAGATTTTTTTTTAAATGTTAATTTTAAAAATACCAGTCATGCATAATTGCCAAGATGATAATAATAATAATAATAATAGGTTCAATGAAACAACATAAGTTCAGTAAACCACATTTTATTTTCAGTATTTTCATTGCAATCATAACTGCCAAACTGCCGACAAACACAATCATGTTCACATTGACGTTGTGTGTTTACCAAGTGTTTGGTGCTGTTCAGGGGCTGCTTGGCTGAAAGAATATTTATTTTAAAGAAATGTTAAACCACTACTGTAAGCCATCTTTGTTTAGTTAAGATTCACTGAGTTGAAAGTTTTAAATAACACATTCATGGCTCCTCTGCTGGTGCTCTGCTGGATACTGTCAGTACTGGCAGTGAGACGGGACATACCCATTCAGGCGCCTCTGTCCACCGGGGGCCATGTTTATGGTCACACAGCAGCAGCTCTCATGGTCTTCTGTCTTCTCTGCACCTCTTCTCTGCCCTTGTTCCAACACTAGAATTACGGATGCTGTATTGGTGATTAAAAATTAAAGTTCTGGCAGCGTAATTTCTAAATCACATGACGTCCCCTGGTGATACTCGTCCCATCTGAATATGACTAAAGTGTTTTTCTCCCTGTAAACCTGTGATGAGTCAGCATATTAACGCTGACGATCAATAACACTCTGCTCTACTTCCTGTGTCTCTCTTGTCTCCTCAGTATAAGGTTGTCGGCCCCAAAGGAAACGGCGAGGCCGTCAGCTCCCCCACTGACTCCACCCCCACTCAGGAGAACCCGCCTTTCTGAATGCATCCCCCCTCCTCCTCCTCTTCCTCCTCCTCCTCCTCCTCCTTGCTGCCACCTTCCTCACGACCTGAGACTGTACTGTTATCACCTCACATCGCAGAGTCAGCCCCGATCCTTTGACCCTCCACCTCACCGACTCGCCGCCACTCACTTTGCCCAAAGGTCTGTAGACGCAGACAGGCGGAGGTGAAGGACTCGTGGGTTTGAGGTGGGACGAGCTTTCCCATCGCTGCTGGTCCCACGGCCTCCACTCCTCTGCCTCGCTGTCGAGGGAAAAGGAAAATGTTTTGTTGATGTCTAAACCTGAATAAATTACAGACCTTGCTTTGTTACATTGCCACGTCCTCCCCAGTTAGACCCCACCCCTCCGTTAGTCCAAATAACTCCTGCGCAGGTTCTTACTGTGTCAGCAAATAAAGGCTAAATTAAGACGTCAGGCTTTTAAACTAAACGAGAAACTTCACATTTAATTCCAGGGTTTGGGGTTTGTTCAGATATCGCTGCAGTGATGCATCAAACGTAGCTCTGCAGACGGATTTTTGGGCCCAACTCAGAGTTTAGGAGCCAGAATATCTGCAGACTGACGGTGGAGGAGCATTTAACGGGCATGAGATGGTGATTTATACCGCTACTGTTTGTCTCTTCTTGTTTCCGACTTCTATCATGTACTTAAATCACTCATTCACACTGTGAGCACGTCACCACAGCAACCCCACCTTCTTCTCAAACTTGTAGAGTTCTCTTCACAGCTCTGCGGAGGCTCGACACAGGCTTCACTCGCAGGTTAGAGGTCAGTGGTTTGACTGGTGGGGGGGTGGGCAGGGCGGGCGGGGGATCCAGTACATCTCACCTCTCTTTAGACCTTCTACTGCTACATGCATGTGCATATCTCATCTCAGTTGTACCATACCGACCGCGCAAAGAAGACCGAGGTCTCGTGTAACACCCTTAAAACAAAAAACACACCCAGGATGTAAAAACAGGGAAAAAAAACCTTAAACCATTTTGTATTACAAACTATTTTACACTGCTTTGCATAATGTTTTTACATAACTTTTATCAATATGTATAAATATATATGAATAAATATATTGTCACTGATGCTGCCGAACGGTAGTGATCAGGTTGGGAGGTTTGAGAAAAAGCAGGGGAGGCGAAACAAACTTAAATGTGATGAGTCAGTTTCACAGACGTGACTTATTGTCTGTCAGGAGTTTATTTCTGTTTAAAGTCTGTCGTGGTCGAGATATGTTTGTGAAACTGACTCATTAATGAGCTGCAGTCGTCTGGTACCCGTCTGGGCGCCAAGCAGACGAGAAGCAACATAATCAAACTGGTTTTCATTGTAAAAAAACTGCAGGTGTGTTTGATCTCAGCACATTGACACCGCCATTTGCAAGTCAAACTAAAACCTCAAGATTTAAAACGCTTTGAAACCACTTTGACTGTGTTTCTTCTTCCTGGTGCGACTGCGGCTCCCTTCCTGTCGTTAACACACAGAACTCAATGTGAGACGATGCTTTGCTGTGTACACTACCTGGTGAATGTCAACGCTTCTCTATCGGCCTTACTCACTTTAATAGTTCACCTGTTGTTATGATTTAGCTGGTAGACAAGATTTTCTCCTTTTATGTTCTTCTTTTTCTTTTGTTTAGTTGTACAGGCTGGTTGATTGAAGGAAAGGCAGTTAGCGTTAAAATATTTAGAGTCCAACGGGCCACAGAATGTGTCAAGAAAACATGTCGCTGCCGTAGCAGAAACGTTTCCAACAAAAAAAAAACCTTAATGCACACATGAATGCACTTCTGTTAACACACACTAAGCGCCCTGATCACACACACACGCTGCATGAGGCTAAACTAACACACTTTGTACCAAATCACTGTTGCTCTTAAAAACAGAAGCTCTTACAAACAGTGACAGTAAACCTGAGAGCACAGAGCTGTGCAGCACCGTCACTTTTCTCTCTTTTTATTTTGTTGAAGTTGCTGATACAAAGGCAACATTGCCTCTGGTGGTTTGACAACACGTTACAGTGATTTTCCCGGAAAACATACAGGCAACTTCTTCAAAAAATGCCAAAATTTGTCTCAAAATGAAGCTTGAGTTGCTGTTAAGGCCGATCAATGTTGCCTCTCGCGTTGCCAATTTTGTTTTTTGCACCCGTTGCAGCTGCAAAACGTTGCTTGTGTCCTGGCTCAGCTTCAGTGCAGTGACTTAACGTGTCGTGGGTGGACAAGTGTGTCAATGAGGCAGTAGAAAAGGGTAAATATAAGTTATATACCTTTTTTAATATTTGAAATCGTTGAATGATTTACGCCAAAACTTTCCTGGAAGGTTTAAACTCTGTTACAGAGCAAGAAACGAGCAGAACATTAAAACAGATGAGCAGGTGAAACCGAACCAGCTCTCTGTGACTGAGCCGGACGTCAGTGATCAAACAGTAACACAGCTCATAAACAAATCTTCCCGGCTTCAGAACTGCTGCCAGTGTATCATACGTGTATTGCCTTGTTTTTTGTGTTGATCCTTTTGGTAGTTAATATATTCCCGTTAGGTGATTTGTCGTGTTTCCTTTCGGCTTTTTCCTTCTGTTCAGAGAGGTGGAACTTTCAGAGAAGACCTGTTATTTGTACAAATGATTTGCCATCAGTTTAAAAGCAAGTTGCCAATGTTTGAATATCTGTTACAGAAATCTCTCTTTTTCTGCCTCTGAATCTCATGGACTCTGATTTCTGCTTTGCCAAGATGAAAAACGCACATGCACACTACAAGAAATATGAATCTAAACTCATTTACTTCAGATTTGACTCCTAAGTCATATTTTTCTTACACAAAGTGGAGAAATCACCTCATGTGTGATGCTTCATGCAGGGCGACGAACTCTGTGCAAGAAAATTTTAGTTTTTAAACACTGAATTAAATGACATGTTAGGATGAAACTTTTTTTGCAGTGAAGCTGTCGCCTGTTTAAAGCTGCGATCAGTTTTAGGAGACTGACTGATAGAAAAGGTTGGTGTACTTTGGTGTTGGGTGTCAGTGGGAAGCGCAGCACACGGCGAGCGTGCTCTGCAGAGGCTGGAGGACAGTAGAGTACTTATAGCTTTATTATTAGGTCCTGGGCCTAGCTGATGTAGAATATCAAAAGGGATCAGATTTGGAAGTTCATGGTGAATTAATTAAAAAACATTTTTTTGGTTTTGTTGTATATGTTTGGATATCAATAAAGCATTCCTTTAAATGAAAACTTGGTGTTTGGTTCAAATCTGTTCTTGGAACAAAATAATACTTCACACATCTGTTTCCACACAGATGTATAGGAAAAGGAACAGGCAGATTTTAACTCCGACTTGCAAAAATTTTGATTTCAATGCTGCCACATTTCGGGAACCAGACCTTCAAGCACAGATCTAGTTATCAAAACGTATCCGCATTAAAAAAAATTATTTTTGCAGGTTAGCAGCATGCAGGAGTTTTTCTACAAGTTGAAATCTGCTAAAGGTAACTCAGAATTTATAAATGACTTTGATTTTACTTAGTTAAACATGACTGAAGCTAGAAACTGAAGCTACTGTCTTTACTTTTTTGTTCTAAAACCTAAATTTAACCAGATATTTTTGTGATTTTCTGATAACATTTTATTTAAATAGATTATAGTCGTGCAGGTGTCAGCCAGGTCTATGTTACAAATTTGATGCGGCCAATTGAAAACACCTTTTCCGGTGAAGTGAAGTGAATGAGTGGCACAAAGTGACATTTAATGATTTTGGAATTTTATTTAAAAGGAAAAAACACAACATGGCAGCCATGGGATGCTAAAATAAGATCCTGTATCCTTCCCTCTAGCATCTGACCCAGACCTACAGGATAACACAGACCGATGAGCCAAAACTGAATTTAGTCCATTTTGGGTCTAATCATGGAAAACGAGTTGTTCTACGGCTGTTATCACATATAATTTGTTCAGTAGACACACTTAACCCCACTTACACAGTGTCCTGCACGAAAAAGATAGTTCCCTGACCGGGAATCGAACCCGGGCCGCGGCGGTGAGAGCGCCGAATCCTAACCACTAGACCACCAGGGAAGACTGCAAATATTCAGTCCCTATTGGATCATAAAGTTGCAGTTCACATGGACTATAAACGTATGGCTAGTCAGGAGTTTTCAATTCAAGCAGTTAACTGTCAACGATTTTCTGTCAGCGAGCTAATTTTCTGATTCAAAGCGGAAGCTAAAATACGCTCTCTTCCTTTGTGACGAGATATCGCGAGATTTGATCTCATCTTGTACAAATATGGGCACCAAGTTGTCGTGGCCGAGTGGTTAAGGCGATGGACTAGAAATCCATTGGGGTCTCCCCGCGCAGGTTCGAATCCTGCCGACAACGCAATAACGTTTTGTCTGTATCACGCATCTAGTGTTCCTAAAACTCTACCGAGAAAATCATATCTACAACATATAAAAACAGGGAGAAAGCGCTGGGTGGTTTTCATACAAAACATCACAGCGAACGTAAATAGTAACTCCTACCATGTGAATCTTAATAACTAAAAAATATCTTGACTTCTGTCAAATCTTAAAAGCTCCTGTCGAGGATTCATGCTTAATAAATGATGCACATCTCAGTAAATTCAGTCACACCCATCTGACAAATGACACTTGATCAGCTTTTGTTTTGACAGATGACAAAAGAGGATTTTCAACATGTGTCTATCTGCACACAACTACAGCGAACAAAAACATATGTATGTATGTGCTCCTCTTTACTGATCTATTTTTATTCTATTTTTATCTGCACTGCCTCAGGGATGAGGACACTACTGTAATTCATGGATGTGACCACAGGAGGGCGCTCGATGCACAGTGCTCAGTGTTGGAGACAGTCTGTATCACAGTCAGTGAGTGGGCAGAGAGTACAGTAGAGTATGTTAACTTAGGTTGAGGTTTGAACCACATCAAAAGTTCAGATCAAAACTTAACTGTATGAATGGAAAAAGATTAAAGAATACAAAAGATTAAAAAGAGTTAAAAAATTGAAGTAACTACAAAAAGACAACAAAACAACCCAATTAAAAAGGAGGATACCAGAAGTGTTTAACACACAGTTTTCTGAGTTAATGAAAGTTGACTTTTTACAGCGGCTCTCACAGGACACCACTGCTACAAACATCTGATGATCCTGTAGAATATGTTGCATGATGCTTCACTGTTGATTAAACTATCAAACAGTCAGGTAAACCCTTTACCAAAATGAATATATTCATATGCAGCCCCTTTGTAATCACCAACCATTTTCATAAGTAACCATAACTTAATTACATATTTTTCCTCAGTAACTGTTACTGTAACTTTAATTACATGTAACTAGTTAATCCCCAACACTGCCAACAGTTTGGCGGTAAAATGTAACATACACATTAATGCAGCAGTGATATTAATCCCAAACCATCATATATCCTTCTACGACCCTGTGTCCTCATAAGGACATCACATTCTGGATTTACTGGACCTCATTATTCATTCTGCTTAACTTAGACCTGTTGTCCTCGTTCATGGACACTTTTTTGTGCCATCTAATGGTAGTAAGAGCCCAATACAATAATCTGATATAAAAACAAGATGGTAGCCATCTCTGCAAAGTCAAGGAGAAGAGTGGACAAGGTACAAAACCTGATCACATGTAATGGTTGATGTTTATTTATGATTAAAAATGTTTGTTGTCTGATATGCCATACAAACCTTATGATGCTGTAAATTAGAAAGTACTTGTTTGAAGACATTGGGAATTCATCATCAGCTTGTTCATGGACATTCTCATTTGAGGACACTGGGACTTTATTATCGTTGACAATGTTAGTTTTTTTTTATACTTATCAGGTCCTACTGATCCCAAATAGCTAGGAGAAATTAAAAATGCATACCAAACAAAAGTCAGAGTGTGAGGAGGATATAATATTAAAACACTGACTGTGCAACGACAAGGTTTAATTTACTCCTTCCGCCACTGATAATAATAAATAATACATTTTATTTATAACGCACTTTTACAAGTGCTCAAAGACGCTTACATAAAAATAATAACAGTTTAAAATACAAAACAATATAGAATAATAACACAATTAAAATACAGAAACAATGTAANGTCTGGATGTTATGAAAGCATGGATGAGGGTTTCGGCAGCAGAGAAGGTGAGTAAGGGGCGGAGACAGGCAATGTTTTTGAGGTGAAAGAAGGCGGTCCTGGTGATGTAGTTAATATGGTGGTCAAACTTAAGTTGGCTGTCAAAAATGATACCAAGGTTCCGGATGTGCGGAGATGAGGACAGAGTGCTGTTGTTGAAGGTGAGGCTGACGTTTTGGGTGGTTCTGGTGTGGGATGTGGGACCAATGATGATAATGTCTGATTTGTCACTGTTCAGTTGAAGATAGTTTCTTTGCATCCAGTTTTTGATTTCAGAGAGACAGTTACTGAGTGTGGAGAGGGTGGTGTTGGTGATGGCTTTGGTGGAAATGTACAGTTGGATGTCGTCAGCGTAGCAGTGGAACTGTAGTCCGTAGAGATGGATGATTTTGCCAAGGGGGAGCATGTATAGAATGAAGAGGAGGGGACCAAGCACTGATCCCTGGGGGACGCCTTGTGACAGAGGAGCGGTGGTGGAGGTGCAGTTGTTAGTGCTGATGATAATAATGATTTATAATGATTTTTTAATTCAACAAATATAATTACATAGAATAACATTATATACACACAAAAAACTGAACATACCAGGGGGTCATGTAAACAGAGAAAAAATTAAGAGGGAAACAAATTAAGAAAAATGATGAACAAGTCAAAGTACTGTCTCAGTTCATGTGGAATTCATCAAACACAGTAAAGCCTCTTGTTGTGGAGCCATTTTGTTGAAGTCATTGAAAGCAAAGTTCAGTATGTTCTTGTGGATGTGTTAAAATCAGTTCTACAAAAAGAAATATATCTTTCCCCCTCCTGTCTCACACACACACACACACACACACACACACACACACACACACACACACACACTGACACTGTGACCATATGGAGCTCACACTGACACACAGCAGTTATCTCCACGCCCCGCCCCCTCACTGTACCTACGTCACCATCCCTCCCTATATAAGCGCGAGCCGTCCTGGCTGTCAACAAGAAACAGCGTTAACATCCGTTCGGACCTTGGAGGGTTACATTTACCCAAAACTTATTTTCAAATGGGCCCCGTCGCCTAGCGTTTACTCCCCCAGCCTCGCCGACTGAGTTGAATTGGGTGCTACTGAACATCGAGCACGTCTGGGTCCCTAAAAGGTGAGGGTGCCCCCCCCCCCCCCCCCCCCCCCATGATGCGGGGTGTTAGAAAATGGTGGTGGATGGGGGGCGAGCTAACGATGCTAAGCTAGCTAGCTTGTTCTAATGGCAGCTGTTACAGTCTTTGTTTTGGTTTGTTTTTAACGCAGGAGAACTAACGTCATGTTTCAAGTTTTTTCTTGTTGTTCAGTTGTTTAATTCTCACAGTACCAACGGTCACATCATCGCTGGTGTCGACACATTCACAGTAACTGCTAATTTTAATATCAACAGACTGTTTTTGTCTTTGTTTGAGAGACAAAATGTCGTCGTTTTAAGAGGAAGTTTAAGATTTTTACTCTTTTATTCACTACAAAACAGACTTCATGTCTCCATCACAGTCTGCTGGAGATTCTGCTTACACTGTCATTTCTGTCATGTAGCAGAATAACATCAAAATGTCGGTTTGGCGCAGTGACCATCTAATGTAAACAACAGGACCCCTGCAAAACATGGGGCGACGTCACTACAGTGGAGATGTGACCGTGTTGTAACGCTACCAGAAAATATATAGACATATTTTTGAGTTTATAAATGATGTATTTTGGTTGTGAGCAGTTTATGTGCATTTAATGCTCAGTTTATTTGTGTGTTTCTGACTAAAGCCTCGAGCTTGTTGTTTTTCCGGAACACATAATGGCTGCAGCATGTCCTGCATGTTTTTCTCAGGTTCTTTGGGTGACATTTTCTTGCATGCAATCAGTGCTGAAAGGATTAGTTGATTAATTTGATAGTCGACTGACTGATCTCCACAATTTTGAGTAGAAATGAACAGTTTCAAGTCGTTAATCAAGCAAAACAAACAAAGTGACTGTTTGTGATTTCTGACCTGTTAGAGGATAGGTGATGATAGCTAGATTATTTGATCATGGTAAAAATAATAATTGTAGCCTCACACAAACAGTAATTACAAGGTTACCTGTTCATTTATTTGTCATTTTACAGAAACAAGATTGCACAATGACATCGTGTAGCCTCTCAATGCTACACACACATAGAACATATCAAAAATATTAAAATTAGAAGATGAAGTAAAACAATAGATTCAGTTACCCATTCACAAATGCTCAGAGAGAGGATTAGTTTAAAGATCAGACAACTAGCTGATTTAAAATATATGTATTTTTAAATTAGACCTGAAACGACCACATGGTTAATCAGCTTGTACATTTACAGAGAAATAATCTGCATTGAAAATGGTTAAATCATTGGTTTTTAAACGGAGATGCCAAAAATTAAGTGGTTACATCTTCTCATGTGAATATATTGCATGTTTCTATGATAGTAAACTGGATATCTTTGGATTTTAGACTGTTGGTTGGACAAAAAAAAACATCACAAGTCAACAGGCATCTTCACATAATAGTTACTCGATCAGTGGGGAAGTGATTAGCACATAAATCAGTAATGAAGCAGTAGTTAAAGCCCTGATGTGTGTCGACTGTATCGGTTTATCGATACATATCGATTCTGAATATATGAAATGTTTTCAGTGCTCATTTTCTGCAGTATCGACACGTCGATACCAGCTGCGCTTTCTCGCTGTCTGTAATCATTAACGTTCACTACAGTTATTCTGCTGCATTACAACACTAATAAACGAGACAATGACAAGTAACTTAATAATTAGTTGAAGCTATTGTAATGAAACGATCATAATGTCTGGCATTTGTCTGTAAAGGAGTATAAAACATCTCCAGTTCTTCGCTGAGTTAAATGTTCCAGTGTGGTTTTGCTCATACTGTAATTTCCTCTCCAGGTTTCCATCAAGCACAGCGTACAGCAACCAACTACAGTAGAATGGCGGCTATTCCAGCAGGCGGTTCTCTCGTGGCGACCACTGACTACTACCGAAGTGAGTCTCTCTCCTTTTTTTTATTCCCTTATCACACCAGTGGTCAAACTGACTCCTCCGTCCTGTCTGGTGACTATTACTCTGCTGATGGATTTACACTGCACTCCCACTAGATAAGGTCCTTTGAAGTGCTTATAATTTAAATGTAATGAATCACCTTGTGTCTATTTGAATAACCGATGGCTGTTATGTATGGGCTGTGCTCAGGGTGGAAGAATCTGGGGCCTTAAGTGCTGCATTTCTGTTGTAACTAATGGAATATCCCCCCTTCAGCAGTTTGGTGTAATGCTGCGTCAGGCCCAGACAGATTCCAGCCAGACTTGTTTAAGTAGTGGGTGAGGGGGGAGATTACAGAGGTTTTCCCAAGACGACGCCCTTCCAGTGTTCCCTTTTTTTTGTTTACACATCTACAAAAGCTTTAAGATCTGACGTCATAAGAGGTCTTATCTGTAGCTTCATGAATGCGAGACCATGGTGAGATGGCTACACAGTATGTGCTCTATTAATGTTCCCCAGAGTGCCAGATAGACTTGTAACCTGTCTCAGTGACTCAAATCAGAAGTGTGCGTTATAACCACATAGGTGCACCTCAGGCTGGGGTTATATAACAAATAGAAAAGGGATTTAAAATTCCTGTATCCCTCCCCCTCTGATTTTATCAGTCCAGTTAGATGTCATGCAAAACGAATAAACCTGTTAGATTTCACCGTGTTAGTTTGATTGAAACTCCTTCTTAAACTCTTATTCTGCTCATTCTCTCCTCCTGCAGGGCGCATCGGCTCTACGTCCAGTAGCAGCTCCTGTGGCAGTTCGGAGTACAGCGGAGAGGTCATCCCTCACCATCCAGGTGTGTTTTTGCATCAATGAAACAAAGAATCATTTGTTGAGATTAAAAGTTTTTACTCAAAAAACCCTCCAGTTGCACTGCACAATCAGTGTAGAAAAACCTTTTAAACAGAATTGAGACCCTCACAGGAAGTTAAATCTCAGTTAAAACTAGTGTTAAGTCTGAAGAGGAGGTCGCCTGACAAACACTTTTTCTATTTTGTGAGAACAATATTCAGAAGCTGATTAAAAAAACGTCGCCATTGATGCGTCTGTCCTACCGTATATAACAGGTTTATCTGAGTCAGCACGAGGTATTACTGGTTAAACACTGATTCTCCAAATTAACTGACTCAAAGCTGCAGCTCAGAGGATTTTGAGTTTGGGGTAATCTGGTCAGAAAATTATGCAAGACAGCTCTCATGTAAATAAATGAGTCATTTAATGGGCTGTGAATTTGGAGAGGACAATGTGTTCTGCTCAAGAGTTAAAACAGCAACCACAGGAGTGCGTCTTAGGAACTTAGACACATCCTGTGTGCAGTTTGAGCAACGACTCAACATTTATTAACATGAATGAGCACCATACCCTTGCTTACTGATCTGGTGACACTGCTGTCAGAGCTTTGGTTTCTGTAACCTCAGAGATTGCAGTGGTTGAGTCAGCTGTTGCCTCAGACCACAGTCACCATGGTTGAGTCATCTGGATGTACACCCAGCTCCAGTCTGATCTGGCTCTTTCTAATCAAGAGTAGAGAAGTCACTGTCCTCTCAGCATCAGCAACTTCCCGTTCAGCTCCTCGGTTAGGATTCAGATGTCAGTATTAACAGGAATAAGAACCGTGGCCTTTGCACGTGTGCGTCAGCCAGCCCCTGGTCCGCCAGTTGATATCTGCTGACTGCACCAGTAATCCTGGATCAGCGTCTCAGCGCAGCTTTATGGGAAACCCATCTGGTGACGACGGCAAAGTGCTGCCTCAGGGTTTGTGTCGGCAGGGTCAGCTTTGTAACGGTGTCAGGGTGCTGATATTTTCACACACACTCACAGACACATACACACACCACAGTGCTGTAAATGAAATTAGGTGAAAGGGGAAATATGGTTGTGTGTGTACGCAGACTGTGCTGCTCACGTGTCTTTCATTACTGTTTATTCTGTCAGTTTTATGAAACTCAATTTGATTGAAATTAACAAAAAATAAATAAAACCATGACTATACAGATAAAATCGTGGCATTATTCACAGCCAAAAACAACTGAAAAACTATAGGAAAGAGTTTTATTAGTTTTGTAAAGGGGTGGGCGATATGTTGATTATACTCAGTGTATCACGGGTTGATGTTTTAAGCCACTGACATGAGACTGGCATTGGTGTTTCTGTTCTCTCACTCTTTCCCGTGGAAAGACTGCAACGATTTTGTCACAGTTTGCTACCATGGAGCACCAGTGCAACTTCCGAATATTATTAATATATAAACGGAAGAGCTGTTAGTTTGTTTCCCACAGTGACTAAATCCTCACGTTTAATGCTGCCACTGTGATGGTTAAAACTTAACTTAATTATAACAGTACTTAATTTAACTTTGTTAAAACAGTACTTTGT
Organism: Epinephelus moara; assembly: GCF_006386435.1. NCBI lineage: Eukaryota > Metazoa > Chordata > Actinopteri > Perciformes > Serranidae > Epinephelus > Epinephelus moara. Next base: position 43,431,932 of record NC_065521.1, on the reverse strand, counting down.
TTAACTTAATCAGAACAGCACTTAAATTTTACGAGAACAACCCTTAATTTAACTGTATTAGAACAATAATTTATTGAGCTGCTTAGTATTTTAGTTGACCACATTACTTTAGAGGAGACTTCAAAATATGGAGATATACATTGTGTATTGTAATATTCAGATATAATGATAAAATGATTGACTGGTTTATACTTCCTAACCTCTTTTAATTGTCTTCAAAACTAGTTCCCATTGTAGACTGTCAAACTGTTTCAGCAGAGACTGGTGACTGCTCAGATATACACGTACACAAACAGAATATATACTTTACATATGTCCCTAACTGGCACCATTTCATGTCCTGACCCAGAAACTATTTACAGCACACAGCAGTTGTACTGTATGTAAATGCAGCTGTTGACGGTCGCTGCTCGAGGTGTCACGTACAGTTTGACGTGGAGCCAAATGCAAGTCCTGAGGGAGGGAAACCTGAGTCACGTCTCCCTCAGAGAGAAACTGAAGAAACACTCGACTCAAACAAACGTGTTACACTCTGTCGCTGTGATGTTCAGTCTGCTGTCTCTCGTCTGTGTGACTACAGTGTCTGGTAGTTTTCTTCAGCTCATAACGAAGAGCAAAGTAGCTTTAATCTGATGAGGAATTTTAGAAATGAAACAAGCCGTCCTGGAGGGTTTAATGTCACATTAATACAGAATAATACTCACAAACTCCACAGATAGAAATTTGAATTAAATGGACTGTAGGCACTGTGTTACCAGTATAAACATTTCTTCACTGTCTGCCTCCACAGGACTCCCCAAGCAGGACTCTGGCCATTGGTGGTCCAGTTTCTTCTTTGGGAAGCAGCCAGGGATGACCCCTCTGACTGAGGAGGCACAGCAGAAGTAAGTATCAGAAAACACACACACACACACACACACACACACACACACACACACACACACACCGCTGACTCATCCTCTAATACTGCCACTGTGTCTTGAATTATTTTAATCCTGGTCATAATCCTTAGTTTCTAAAAATGCCCAGTTGCCGCTCTCTCTGACGTCAGTGGAGATTCAACATGGAGCTGCATGCTTCTACTTCTCTAGTCCTTAACTTGTCCAGGCCAGTTTTTTAGAGGAACATGATATCAAAAAAAGGCACCCAGTCAGTTGTTCTCCCAGCGCACACGCCTAAAATAGTTAATACTGGGGTTGTTTTTGGGATGATGTCACGCCATCTAACAACTTTAAAACTAGGGCTTGGCAATACATTGATAACACTCAGTGTACCACGGCTTGTTCCATGTGGGATGTATAAGATGACAAAATTGTCACACCATTTTTTGTAAGCCGCCAGCACAAACATGATGCGTCATACACACTCCCACGCCCATCCAGATCTCTCCTTGGTGGCAAGGTGTGTATATTTGTATCTGCAGGGCTTCAGATCATGACCTTTAATGTCAGTGAAGACTCTCGATCATCCAGGTCATGGTAATCATAAGTGCGATATCGTAGACTTGCTTGAGTATCTGAAGGCGTTACACCTTCAGTTCTGACAGACTGTCGCAGAGTCGCAGGCTTTAAACTCAGTGTAGGTGTGAGACCTTACAGAGTCGTTAAGGTCACAGGGTTGGACCCATCTCACCCTAACGACAGACAAGATGGCCAGCTGGGTCAACAACTCAGATGTGACCTTAATGACTCTGAAACTTTTTAATAAACAAGCTCTATTTTGATGCGTCTCATGCACCCTGGAACCGTAATTATATCAGAAGTACCAAAAAATGTATATTGTGTATTTGAAAATGGTTAGGGGCATTTGGCCCACAGGCCGCAAGTTGAGTATCACTGGTGTAGATATTGAAATCTGTCCAGGTTTAACTGCTTGACCTCAACCCACACGCACACCTCTTTGTTAAACAGTAGAAAGAACAGCTTTTCACAGTCTCTCTGTCTCTCTCAGGGCGGGGGTTACAGGTGCAGTAACAAACGGTCAGATCACCTGCGTTGCCAGGGAGATGGTGATGCAACGCCAGGTGAGTGAGAGCAGCGAAGCAGGAAGCCCCACCTCCTCCTGATCCTGCAGTCTCACTCTGACCCACGCCGCACCTCGGGGGGGATTTGAACCAACGACCAACGCTAGGTGACGGGAGGGTGTCCCGTTTACAACCTTTAGTTTTTTTTTATTCATTGTAGTGACAGGCTGCCTTACTTGTTCCTGTAACCTTGTGTTTTTTTATTGACTACCAAGAAAAAAGAAAAAAGGATTAAAAAAAAAAAGACGATAATGCAACTGATAAGCTCCTTTGTGTTTTTTTTTTTTTTTTTTTAAACATTTGTACTGTTAAGTGTTTGTTATACTGTGTTTCTTAGACACTGTGGTGCATACACATCCACATGCCTTTGTTAAACATTTTTCACTTTTGTCACCCTGTGATTGCAAATGCAATAAAGTAGACTCTTGCAGCCTAAAGTTCTGTGTTGGGTTCATGTCTCTGTTCTTCTCACACACGTTATGTAAAGCAGAAATGTTCCTTCAGCTTACAATTAGCGATGCAAAAACATGAATTTGAATGTGACAATTTAAGTTCAGCTTGAGTTCAGCATTTGTCCCAGCACACCTACAGCTCACTCTGGTTTAAGAACATGACTGTGTGTCAGCTCTGGTAACAATTTAGTAATGTTCCAAGTGATGTGTCCACAGCTGTTGGTTAAATTGGCCCTATAAGGGCAGTCAGTGTTTGCCAGGGAGTGGCTGACTGGTTTTGTACAGTGCTATTCTAGGAACAGAGTAAACACTGAGAGAGCAGTACTTCACGTCTCCCAACTGCTGCTCTGAAGCCAGAGTCTGAGGTTATGCAACTGTTGGCTCCGCGTCTAAACACCCACCACATCTGGAAACAGAGTTCTGCAGTTTCAGTCAAACTCGGCTCAACTCCCATGTCCCACTTCCAACTTATTGCCTTGCTGAAGTAAAATTTCAAAGTCATATGAATGGCTTAAATTTAAGACGTGATTTTGCTTGCAAAGTATTGACATTTATAACATTTATCACTCTTTTATGAGTTAGCACTGGCACAAAATGTGCTGTTAAAATCATTAAATATCTAGGAATACTTTCTTAAGGTGAAAGAAACACGAATGAATGTTGAAAATGAAAAAACTTCAGGGATCCACGGTCTAGTCTATCTGCAGGGTTATTTTTGGTTCTGTACGCAAGGTTTTTGTACTGTCTAAAAATCAGAAAACGACATTGGCCTATTTTTGAAACAGCTCAATTATGTTTGACCTGCATTGGACCAAAAGTTGGCACTGCTACGAAACTCTTCTGGGTGACGGTAGAGAAAAATTAAGCATTCGAACAAAGTCATCGGGAGATCAGATGGAGTAAAATGCTGATCATCCATAGGTGGAAGAAGTACTCACTCTTTTACTTTATCTAAAAGTAGCTATACCACTATGTAAAAACACTGTGTTACAAGTAAAAGTCTTAAATTCAAGATTTCACTTAAGTAAAAGTACAAAAATATTAACAGCAAAATGTACTTCGAGTAGCTATGTGTATTTGCTCAGATACCTGTACTTTTTATTCTCCATAACACTTTTACTCTACTACATTTTAGAAGTACTCCATTATTTTTTACTTTACTTATGATTTTATAAACAAAACATATGCTCATTTTATATCTTATGATACACTGTTGTTTAACATGTAGTAAAGCTCTGCTTATGTGACAATATCTCGGTTATAATATTCCTATTATTTGATTCATATGAAAAATGATAGAGCATAATATTGTGATATTTTTGCGAGGCAATATTGGATCGATTTTTTTACTTTATACATTATTAATATGACAAATACAGATTAAACGTTAGGTCACCTACTAGAATAATATAACCAAATGTTATTTCAGTCCACTAGATACATGTTATAATAAAGCAGATGTCGACAAAGTTTTCCTTCAGGGACATAATTTACAGTTTTGATAAGGTAATAAATCACAATATATCTTATCTCAATACTCAGCATATGGCAACATATGTAAAATCACAGTAACATTGTATTGTGACTTAATTAAAGCGATAATATATCGTGGATCCTCCGGTGACTCCCACCCCCAAATATAACTCTATCAAAGGGCCTACTCTGCCCAACAAGTAGTTTTACTTTTGATACTTTGAGTAAGTATGATTTTGAGTGCAAGACTTTTTTGTAATAGAGTATTTTAACATAATGATATTACTACTTTTACTCAGTGGTAGAAGAAACTCAGAGCCTTTACTTAACTCAAAGTAGCAGTACTATGGTTTAAAAATATTCTTTCACAAATGAGTCTTGCATTCAAAATTTTATTTAAGAAAAGTAGGCAACAAACGTATTGGCATCAATATGTAGCCTACTTAAAGTAACAAAAGTAAAAGTAGGCTTACTCATAATGCAGAATGGTCCATTTCAGAATACTATATGACATCATGAAAGTATTATTTTTAATGCATGAATGTGTTAAAGTTGCAGCAGGTAAAGGTTGAGCTCATTTTAATTAATTAATGATCTAATTTTGCAAAGTAAATAAATGTATTTAATAAATATTGTGAGGTAAAAATACAGTATTTCCAAATTTTGAGATGTTGAGGAGTAAAAGTATTTGTAGCCTTGTACTTAGCTGTATTTAATTAGCCTGGTTGGAGAGGAGTTACTCCCCGCCCCTGCACGCCCCGCCCTGGTGAATAAATCAAACGCACCTTTCATAACGAGGCGGGTAATTTGAACGCGTCAAGGCTCCGCCCTCTGCATTTGTTTGTTTGCTCACCTGCAACTGATGCTAATTAGCTTATTATACAGTTGTAAACACGGTTTTAACTTTCACTACAGCTACTTCAGTAACATGAAATAACTAACCTACGACAGTTACACGACATTGCTTCAGGATGGGTTTATATTTTGTAGAGGAATCTTTATATTTGTGTCGGTTTTAGCAACTGAAAATTAGCTAACGAGCTAAAGCTAATGCTAATCCGTTAATCAACGAGCAGCAGCAAAGATGGAGGCCGGAGCTCCCGGTTCTGCTGTTTGAGGCCATTCTGGATGATTCCAGATGTTCAGTTCACCTGGAGGTGCTTCTTTTTACTAAGGTAAGAGCTGCTTGTGCTAATGTTTGCTGATGTTTTGCTAACGTGCCTGTATGTGCGAATATCTTTGCTTGGTTAAATTAAAACAGCTCTGAGGGTGCTAACCAATGCTAATAGCTGCTTAATGAATGTGGTTCAAGTCTTGTGTTTGTGATTGTGACATCTCCAGCTGAAATGCTCCTATCTTCTGTACATTTGCATTATTGCATTGGCACTAATTTAATTTTTTCATTTTGTCTTGTCTTGAGCTTGGCTGTTGATTTAGTGGAGACATACAGTATGAATATTGATGTGTGAGTATCATGAGTGGGAGGGTTGAGTTTGATTTATGGGAGATTGTCTGTTGTTGTTTTGGCGTGCCACCTTTAATTAATACTATCAAACATCTGATTCATGGGTGTCTTGTACCTGCATAAGTTTTCTGTAAATATCACACTTGTGGCAAAGTCAGTATACTTTTATTAGAATACTGAAATATCCGACACAGAGATCAATAATATCAATATTATGTTCAGTTAATTTCAGTATCGTGGCTTTATTACTTTTTGATATAACACTAATGTTACTTTCTATTCTAGTTTACTGATTTAACTAAATTTTTATTTATTTTATTAGGCACTTGTGTTTTTTCCAGGTATTTTCATTGAGCCAAAGGTGAAATACACATATCATGTTGAGGTGTCAGCGCTCATTTCATTTTACAGAAGAGACTTTTGATATAATAGGTACACAGATGCAGGAAAACATGAACATGAACATGTAAACAGGACAAAACATAGGTGTATTAAATGCACGTAAAGTAAATAAAGGGGGAAAAAAGAAAAAGTAATAAAAGGGGAAACTAAGTACAGGTACAGGACTTCCTTAACTCTTTCTAATCCCTTATCTAGGCACTTAGCTTAACTACTGATACACTTTACATTTACATTATCACTTTGCTGTAGGGCTGCAGCTGACGATTATTTTCATTGTCGACTAATCTGTTGATTATTTCTTCGATTAGTCGACTAATCTTTGCAGCCCTACTTTGCTGTTTCCATTCATACTTTTTGAGCGATCTCTGGCACAAGAATTTCCACCGGGATTAATAGTCTTATCTTATCTTGTCATATCTTACCTTATCTTACATCCAAGACATCTAGTCAGCATAGCATTTTTTCTACACACTTCATATTCAGCCAAGCAAATAGAAAAAGTGTTTATAAGTCACTTTGCTTTACTTTCTAACATAAGTCCTTCTAAAACCCTGAGAAGACCCATTTGTCCTGTCGGTTATCATTGCTGCTGGAACAGCCAACATTAAGCCTATATTGATGTTCTGATGGTTATCTGCTACATAACGTGTCATGTGTTTCTAGCTTGTTTTTTATAAGATTTAGCCTAAAATGCCTATCCAAGGCTTAACCAAAGTAAATAACAGCCTGTTCTTGAACCATCTGGAGTCCATGGAGTCTGCTGATGTAGCCCAGTGGTGTGTTTGTTGGTGGTCTGACGGAGATGTTGATTGTACGTGCTGTTGTGATTGTATTTTGAAATGGTTTGTGTCAATCAAAATGCAAGAATCTGCTGTAGAAATTTTCCGAGGTGAAATATATTATAAGTAATTATCTGAATCTGCTGCATACATATCAGGTGTGTTTCCTGGGTTTAAAGTCATCCATCTCACTACACTTAGTAGTGTTCTCTGCAGTCATACAAACAACAAACAAACCAGATGTGTTGTACTATTGTTGGGTTCTATCTACGGTTGCAGTGGTATACAGTTTTGAGGGTATGCTGTGATTTGTGAGTTGACTGTTATAAAACTGTTTTTATTTTCAAAGGTGAGACTTTTTACACAAACTTTTATTTAAAACATGGTTTCAAGTTTGTATTTTAGTAATAAAACGTGAGCTCAACCAAAAATAACCCTTCCGTTTTCTTTAAGGGTCATTCTGACTGACAGTAATTATAATCGCTCTGTAATACTGTGAGACCGTGATATTTTCTGAGATGGCTATAGTACCATGAAAATGTCATACCGTCGCAACCCTGTTTCTTTCTTTAGTAAATCAGAGTGGAGCACCTGACCTCCTTCCTGTAAAGAACATAAACACCAACCAGACATGTGGAACGTAAATACAGTTGAGTTTGATTTATGAGATGTTTTCTGTCAGGTGGCTGCTGTTGTCTCGGCATGTTGCTCTAAGCATAGTATTTATTTGATGATTCAGGACAGTGGTTCCCAACTGGTGGCTCGTTGTCCAAAAGTGGGTCGTTGCTCCATTCTGAATGGACCGCAAGTGACTCGCAAACGTGTCAAGTTTGTAAAACATGATGGTAAATTCTCTGTAATGGTTGGAGGTGCATTATTTAGGGATGACTACAGGGCCATGCAAGTAACAAAGAAATCAGATGTGTTTCTTCTGTGTTGACGTAGATACTGTTGGTGTCTTTAGTAGGGCTGTACCCAAATATTCGGATATTCGAATATTCTATGGATAGGTATTCGTTATGAAAATTTGGTATTTGATATTCTTTTTTTATTTACTTTTTTTTTTTTTTTTTAACATATTGTTTTGTTGCTAAATGTAGTCTTTTTGTTGTTGGTAAATGGAGGTTATCAATAAAAATCAAAACTTTTAAATTGCATTGTTAAAAATGTGAAAATATAGTATCACCTACCAACGGAGCTTGTGCACACGGCACGCTTGAGCGCATCCGTCTGAGGCTGTGGATCAATGCCAAGTTTTACCACTTTATCACTATTCCCTCTAACTTGTAGCTGTTTTTTCGTTATCTTTTGAATTTAATATGAATTATGGAAACGTTTTTGTCAA
>NC_065521.1:43418702-43423875 GCF_006386435.1 Epinephelus moara | reverse complement strand
GTGCACGGCACTGCTGATTAACCATTTTATTGCAGCACAGAGTGTCTGCCAGCAACCAATTACTTGCAGAGGCTTCCTACAACTTGTTTCAACGGTTCCGATTTAATCAGAAGACAAATTAAACAGGATGACTAGCCAATGTGAAAATCAAAAGAAAGCATAGAATAATGTACTGAAGGAGACTGTTGTGCCATCACATTTTTTTGTGCTTTGAGAGCAAAGATCCGGTCGCCGCTGTGCAAAACTCCGCAATACAATTAGGTCCGAGTCGTGGTGAAAAGCTTGCAGGTAGTGAGGAAATCTAGAGCCTAAACATCAAATATCAAATCAGTGTATATTCTGCGTTCACATACTTAATGTGTGTTACCTACCTGAAATACATTTGCAGTTTTTTCATACATGGGGTGTGTTCCCAATCGCATACCTTTTCCTTTTTACTGTCAGCATTTACTGCAGCTGCCCTTTAAAAGTACGTACTGTTGCATGCAGGATGCACACAATCAGTACATTACACCCTGAACTTTTACCCTCTTGCTTTATGTCTGTTACCGTGGAGATAAAACAAACGGCACTTACCAAGTTCGCCGAGGACAGAGATGAACCCGGAGAGCTCTGCTGTTGTTACTTTGCAATGTGTGTAGTTAAATTTTGAAGTTAAAACTGCACAGATTCAACAGTGGAATTACATCTGCAATTCTCCATCATTGTTACTTTAATATTTATGTCCTATTGTTGTTTATATTCAATCGTTTTGTTGCCTTTAACAGTTAATACTTCTATTTATTACTATTCCACTGGTCAACAGTTACTAGAATGTGCTGTCATCCGTCATTGCGACTTCTGAGGGCTGTCAACCTGCTATCATCTGTTTGTGGCTCAGTCGATGTGACGTATCGTCCGCTGTGCAGAGGATTGTGGGTCAGAATAGCCAGAGAAGCATGCTGGCTTGCATTTTCCAACATTGGATCAGATGTAGTGGAACATTCTGATATTTTTGGCATACTGCATTTGACATACTGTGTACTGAGACATACTAAATCTTTTTCCAGCATGCTATATAGTATGACAGTATGGGTACTGGAACACACGGATGGCTTCTTCTTTTTTAGGTCAGTCTTGTCACGCTAACTTGAAATCTCATACATCAAAGAGCTGATTGCTGCACTTCTTTTTTTATAGGACGAGAGGCAGGGTACACCCTGGACAGGTGGTCAGACTGTCACAGGGCTGACACATAGAGACAGAAAACCATTCATGCTAATTTCACATGTACGGCCAAGTTAGAGTCACCAATTAACCTGCATGTCTCTGGACTGTGGGAGGAAGCTGGAGATTTGGAGAAAACCCACGCTAACACGGGGAGAACATGCAAACTCGCCCCAGCTAGCCGACAGGTTCAGTGCTAACCACTGCTCCACCGTGACACCTAAATATAGGGTACACTTAAACTGATATTTTTTTAGGTGGCTACAGGATGCGTCGACCATCACTGTCGGTAAAACACTGACTATGGATAAATATAACCCCGCTTAAAAATCCAAACTATTCCTTTAACTGCTATGAAAAAGCTATGTTTCTGACCAAATTTCTATCCAAATCCTATGAGGAGTCACAGAGGCCCACCTGCTCCCTGCACACAGATGGGGTGATGACGATGCAGAAAGCAAACATCCACTAACTTTTGCCCTTCCCCAAAAAGTACAATTCCACGTACTCTATTTATCTTCTGACGCACACAAGTTATCCTGACATGTGGAGAAAAATCTCCCTGCTGACTGTAGTGCAGCACAAATCCTGACGCACGGATTTTCCCATTTGACTGTAAAATGGGTTTGTGTAAGCACCGCTGTCTCCCATTCACCCCCTCAGCCTCTGTGTGTCTCTATGAAACAGAGGAAAGACAAACAATGCTGCAAAGTGGCCCCTCTGCATGACCGTGTTGAAAGGTTGAAAAGAGGGTTTGTTCTGCAGCCGCCCGTCCTCCTACGCTGCAGTTTTTCCAGGTCACCGGGTGCTCGTAGTGTCATCGAAAATCGGGAGGGAAGGAGGCGATTTTCCCTCTGTCTGGATCTCAGTCACTTGTTGTCAGACTCCCCTCCCTCTGTTTCTCAACAAATGCTCTTCTTTTGTCTCCCATGTTGTAGTGCTGTGTCTTTTGATTATTCACACTATCGATCCTTTTGTTATTTTTATGATTAATTGATTTCTGATTAGTCTATAAAAGATGAAAAAACTGAAAAGGTCAGTTCAAGTTGATGTCTTCAAATCTAACAGGCCCAAAAATTACATTTATTTATTAAAGAAAGTTGATTTAATACAATCACTCAATCACTTTTTTCAAATTGAGGATTTTTTTTAAGGGTGATGACATCACCCTAAAATGTGACGACAGACACTCAGATCTTCATTCGAAAACCTTAAAAGAATCTTCTTATGTAATAAAAAGACATTCAACTTTACTGTTACTCATAACATACATTTTATCATCCTCAGTAGCTGCAAACAATCTTACAAAACATTCCTGAATTTCCACAGTGGTTGAAAATGTTTGATGCCAAAAGGCAACGTTTGGTGATATTTGGCAACTTTTGAGTCCACTTGAAACCTCCAATTTAAAAAAATTGCAATTATGCAATCAAAATTTTTCACTTCATCAAAAGGCTTCGATATCAACAGTGATTTTGAAGTGTCTTTTTCCTTGGAAGTTGTCCACTTTGTCTGTAACTGTCCATTTGACCCAGGCTGTTAAATCCAGAGGAGCCAAGTGGGGTCAGAAAGGGGGAAGTTAAAGCATCCTGATTTCTTAACTTCCTTTCAGTCTGTGAACCAATGAGGTGCGCTTGTTTCCTCCTACTTGACGCCCTGGTCAGCAGGGCTGGGTGGTTTGGAGGTGGATGTGTGAAGGGAGGGAGAGCCCAGGACAATGTTGACCCATAATCCTTTGGTGCTGATGCCGCCGGGGAATCCTGGGAAGAGAGCGAAACACAAAGAGTCTAATTTGAGTCATAAAACTTTTTTATTTTTGTAAGATAAACCTCCTGTATAAGATACATGAGTTTTTGTTTTATGCTTAATATGCATATAAGTCAACATTCAATACGTCTGACGAAGTATAAAATTCAATATTGAGGCTCATTTTAAAAGCTCAGCAGCAGGTTTCCTCTGACAGTGCAGTTTTTCCAGGTCACTGGGAGCGCTGGTCATTACAAACTGGGAAGGAAGTATCAGGTTCTCTCTTTTCTATCTCAGCCTCAGTCACTCATTCTTGTTCTCCCCTCCTTATTCTTCTTCTCTTTCTCAACATCTGTTCTGCCAACCTGTTCTCATATCCAGGTTGTCAAACACTGACACTTTGTCACGCCCCACTGCGTCTCATAGCAACACAGAAGGCACCCTTTAGATTCACTGTGTGACGCACAGCATGTGAAACCCATTGTAATACATGGTTAATGTTGTGAAACAGTTGCAGTTAGGTTTAGACAACAAAAGTACTTGGTTAAGTTTAAAAAAAGATCATGTTTTTGGTTGAAATAAGTAATTTTATTACCTAACAATAATGTAACTTGATGTAAAATACGCCATGTGAGTGACGTCAGTACATAACGACTGTACAAAATTATGTTATGTTAAAATACCCTTGCCCTTCAGTTTCAAGCAGGATTCAAACTGGTGTGCTTTCATATTCGACCCATTCACCACAGGGTTTACCACAGATTCATTTATTTGTGGCGGCCTGCCGTAATTAAAACATCTGCCGTCATATTAGGTTCTCTACTTTTGGAGGTGGGCTGTTGGAATATATTTTTACCGTTCATTACTCCACAGTGTCACAGTGCAGAGTGTACTGTAGGTATAGACGGAGCAGCAGAACGTCAAGCGCCGTGAAAGTGAAGCTTAACTGTTAATTGCACTGGGGCTAAATGTTTGCCTCCACTCACAAACAGCTGCTCATCTCCTCCGTCGATCCGATCAGAGCTGATCGGCTCGACTGATCATTAATCTACCCTGCAGTAAAAAACTCTACAAACTGCTTCTCGGGGGAAAAAAAGAGGAGTTGCACCTGCGCTGCGTTCACTGACTCACAAAAACCTCAGAATTTAGAGACTGTTATGCAAGGAAACAGGCAAGAAAAAAGCAACATAAACTTATCTGGCGTTCACCACACATAGATTCCAATTCTGTGGGAAATACTGCACCACAACTCCCTCCCACTCATCAAGGACTTCCTCGGTCTTCATACTATTGTCAGTTGCTGTCAGCGTCAAGTATTGCAGTAGATGGGGTTACATAAGAGTTAGCTGAAAGCTCCGCATCGCATAATGACACTAAAGGATGCCTTTTGCATTGATATTCCCATGGCTAGCTAATCACAGGCACTCCTGTTCCCCCCGCATTACTCTTGTTATCACTGTTTACACTGTTGGCAGCCAAAGTGCAGAGCGAGATGACAGAGACTTGTTGAGATGACACCAGCACAAAGGGGGTTTAAAAGTTTCAGAGATGTTCAGATGTATTTGTCAGAATTAAATAACTGGTTTTAGATTTTAAGTATGGCTTTAAAAGTTCCAGAGTCAGGCTGAACTGTTTTTTGTTTTTTTTTGTCATTTAACGGGTTCTCAACTCTGTTTATGATGTCAACTCTGTTGCCATCATCAGAGTTTTTAAAGCAAAACCTTAAACAGCCTTGACACTCTGTTTAAGGTTTTGCTTTAAAAATGATCATTACATAATGTATTTCATTCATTTTTAAAACTACATTTAGAGGAGTTTGTTAAGACTTAGTTGAAGCCTGGTGTGTCTCATGAAGATGCTAAAGTGAGCCTTTGGCGCCACAGGGCTCGACAGTGCGAGTGTTTCACTCGCATTTGTGACTAAAAATAGGTGTGTGCGAACTGTAAAAAATATTTAGGGGCACATATGCGCATAAAAAAATCAGCCGAAGCAGCCTATATTTTTGTCAGTAAAAAAAAAAAGATAATCTAACTGCAAATGTTGGAGGAACTCCAGCCGCCTTCCCTCTTCCCCGTGTGACACGGTTATGGGCAGTTTTCCAAGCCACTGTCGGCACAATGAATATAAGTCCCACTGTCTGCAGCGTGGAAATAAGTCAAAGTGTGGAGGAAGCGGCGGACCTACGGGGAAGCCTGCTCCATTCTCCCCGCAGTTAGGGACC